>NC_056733.1:819335219-819512719 GCF_019279795.1 Protopterus annectens
CACATAGTACACTTCTTATACATGGTTGAGCACATATAGTGTCATGTTTGGAATCCCTTTTACTGTATGTGCGAGTCAGAGAGAGGTGTCATTCCCTGGGTCCCTACTGTGTCTGTATATGTGCTATGTGTTGTCTCTTTGCCATGACCTTGGCATACTGGGCACACCTCCACCTGCCTACTGGGGCAGGCTCAGGTTGTTCCTCCTCTGAGTCACTCTGTGCCTGTGCAGGCTTTGGCATTGGTTGGGGGCTGTGTGGCCCTGCCCCGTGCTGTTCCTGCTGCAGCTGTTTCTGCAGGATCATACTGTGTAGCATGGCACATACCATAACAATTTGGGTACATGTAGCTGGTGAGTACTGCAAGGCTCCACCGGATGTGTCCAGACACTGGAACCGTGACTTGAGCATCCTAAACACATGCTCTATTATAAGTCTGGTCTGTGCATGTGCCTCATTATGACATTCTTGTTCAGGTGTGTGTGCATTTCTGATGGGTGTCATCAGCCACGGCTCCATTGTGTAACCAGTATCCCCCACTAGGTGACTGTAGAGGATGTCCCCATTGACAAATCTCTGGTACTGCTGCATCAGATGCCAAATGTGGGAATCATGATAGCTTCCAGGGCAGCCAGCACACTTTCATTATAATGCCCTGGTCATCACAGATGACCTGGCAGTTGATGGAGGGGATGCCCCTGTGATTAATGTAGACCCTACCCTGATCATCGGGTGGTGCTTTGATGCATATGTGCGTGCAGTTTATAGCACCCGCTACCTCAGGGTATTCTGCTATTTGGTGGAAGAGACGCATATTGCTGGCCAACACCTCATGGGTATTGAGGAAGTATACGTGCTCACTGGCATGTGCTGACATGGCAACTAGGAACTGGTGGAATACTCTGGATGCTGATGCCTGTGAGATCCCCATGATATCCCCAGGCCTGCACATACCTTGGTATCTACTGGGTTCCCCTCAGTCAGTTTGGTGTGTACACTCTTCTCCGTCTCCTCACTGTGGGTTGATTGGCGGCATTCACATCCTCACCACCCTCAGCCTCTTGCACATGTTGTTCTATGTTGCCTGCTGTAGCCCCTCTCATTTTGTTGGTCTGTTTGTTAAAAGTTCCTCCCTTGTATACACTGGTGGTGTAGAGTGTGGGGAAAAAACAGAGAGGTAGGTGTTTGCATAGTTTATAGTAGTGTTCTGGGCTGAGCTCGTCTGCTGCATGTGTAATTGGCTGATTCTGATACATTTCACCTGCCAGTTATGCTAGTTCACCTTGATTACCTTCCTACTGCTGTTTTCCTTTCCCATTGCCTTCCTGTTTAAACCCTGGGGTGCACAGCACAAACAGAGTGCTCAAATGTGCACAGTGCTGCTATGTCCTGGTTTAACTCTTTTTTCTTCCATTAAAACCTGGTGCACAGTATGCACACCCGCTTAGGCAATGTAAAGAGTGTTAGGCAGATTCAGGCACACCCCCTAACTTAGCTGTGCTAAGCTAGGAGCAAACCTGAGCCACAGGGCTCCAATCCGCTTACAGTATGCTTGACAAACACCCCTATGATGTCAGCTACCTCCTAGTCTTGCACCAAGCTATTCCTACTCTTACACTGTTGGGACCTGACTCACATGCTGGGGAAAAGTGGGATTCACAATCATTCCCCTCATTTGCATAGGATTGCCTGCTAATGCATAGTTACATGTCTCACACTGAGCCTCCCCTCTTAGCAACCACTACTCACTGGCCATGTTGTCTTCTGCCTGCCATTGACTTGCTTGGCAGAATACTGATTTTAGTTTGAATGCTTAATTTTGGTTTATTTTGTTATTTTCCCTCCGATCCCGTTTGCGGGCCGCTGCACCGCTTAAACAGCCGAGATCGGCTAAAAAAAATAAAAGTTGATTTTTTAAATTTTCTTACCTGTTTGCAGTGCCAGTGGCCTTATACTTGGCCATTGGCATGCTTACTAATTGATATGTGGCCTTTATTTGGAGCTGTCATAGCTACGTTTTGGAGTTTGCAGAAATGTACTCGGTTACTAACCAAGTACATTTCTGCAGATTGCACTAGTCCTGCATGGACAGTTGCAAGCTTCCTGGATTGCAGAATCACCTCATTTGCATTGATTTCTCCTGCAAATGGGTTGATTTGCATACAGGGGCTTAGTCCATGCAGGACTAGTGCAGGAGTCCTTGTGCACACCCCTGCAGGCTGTTCCTGGATCGCACAGCAGACATATTGCCTGCTAGAGCTCCTGCACCGATTTGCACACCATGCAAGACATAGAGAATCACATGTGTGTGTGTGTGTGTGTGTGTGTGTGTGTGTATGTGTGTGTGTGTGTGTGTGTGTGTGTGTGTGTGTGTGTGTGTATATATATATATATATATATATATATATATATATATATATACACACTTATATAAATATATATATATATATATATATATATATGGATCTACTTCTATTCTTCGAACGTCCATATAATCGAATTTCATATAGTCGAAACGAGAAGACCATGACTGCAATGCAATGAATGAACACTACTTTGAAACTGAAAATAACAAAATATCTACTTCACATGTCCAAAAAAACTTGGACTTCCTGAATTCAGAAAAGACTGGTGCATTGAAACACTTCATTAAAATTAAAATATACACTTTTCAACATTTCCACTGAGATTGTGGTGTAGTGAGTATTGAAAATGTATCCTTTTCTCCACTGTAGTGCGATCTTGGAGTTGGTATATATAATTACAAGAGGTGTGGGGGGTGCAGGGGGGAAGACATTGAAAAGTATACATTTTAATTTTAATGAAATGTTTTAATGTAGCAGTCATGGTCTTTTCCGGGTGAACAAAATCCAGGAAGTCTGAATGTTTTCTGGCATGCGCAGTAGATATTTCACTATTTTCAGTTTTGAAGTAGTGTTCTTTCGTTATATTGCAGTTACAGTCTTCTCATCGCGACTATTATGTGGTCATTTGATGAATAGCAGCAGATTCACACACACACACACACACACACACACACACACACACACACACACACACACACACACACACACACACACACACACACACACACACACACACACACACACACGTGCGTGTGTGTGTGTGTATATATATATATATATATATATATGTGTATGTATATTACACATACGTGTGCATAAGTGGTTGTGTCTATAGTCTACCAGCATTCAGTAACCTTGCAATATGAATCCTTATCAGCATAAAAGTTCACTAAGGAGCATACAGTTTCTGACAGTGAAGATGTCCGAGGGCAAACTGCAATGCCATACAAATATTATATTCTCACTGGCAATTAATTTCTGATAGTAATACAACAAATGCAGCAAAGTTATAAATGTGACTCTAATTATGTCGTACAATTGCTGTAACTAGCTTATTAGAATTATGCATGCTGGGGGAAAACAAATGAAACAAAAGCTGTGATCACACTTCTGCTAATCATGCCAGTCTGTCTGCTGCAATCCCCCCAGAATAAACAGGGGCCCAAGTGTGCTTCTTTGTGTTCCTTTTAATTGCTGGCATTGAATGCACCATTGCCTTACCAGGACAGAGTGGACAGGAAGCTTAAGTAGCATCTCTGCATTAATGACAGGAGTGTGGGGTTCCTTTTACCTCTATTCATATGCTAATGAACATCAGGCAAGTAAGCGAACTCATTTAAATAGCTGTCATAACTCTGAAAACTTTATTAGTGTTACATCTTTCCTTTTACTTTGAAACAGTTTCCCAAAGGTATGAAACATAAATTATCACTTTTTTCTCACATTTAAGTAAGATGGCAAGACATATTTTTGTCATAAGGTTGGATTTTTGTTAAGCTTCATAGAATGAACATAGGAGAATCATTCAGTGTACCTAGATCTGCAGGTGAGCCAATTATTTTAGAAGAATGGGAACACATTATGAAACCTAATGGTTTGATTTATGTGATTTTTACCACTTTCTATAAAATATATTACCTGTTTTTAATCTGGATGACGTTGGGGACCTGGACCCTGTACAGATGCAAAATTAACATAGTGATTATTGTGTTTAGTTACAAAACATGAAATATTAATTTAAATCACAGTTGACCCACTTGTGCACTAGTACATTCTGTGACAGTGAAGAAGTTGTTGAATTTCTTCATGCCACCAGGTTGCCTCTGAAAAAGAACTGTGAGGCCTTAATGGTTCTAAAAAATTAGCAAATTGAATTAAATGAATGAGAACAAAACACTGATTAATATCAACTACTCACTGCCACCTCAATGATACTGAGACTTCATCTCTGATGAAGACATTGTTATCTTTGCTTGAACACTATGTAGTATTTAAATTCTAAGTATCGGTTTAATTTCTCCAAGTCTTTTGGCTTTCTAATACCATGATGGGAATGGACCCCATCCCTATGTCAAAGTATGATTAAAGTTTATGAAATTAGTATTGTTTCAGTCTTTGATGTTAGCCAGAAGTGCTCTTTGCAGCATGCGCAATTTGACCAGCACTGACTCCTCCTTCTAAGTATCTGTATGAAAAGTCAAATTATTAATAAGTAACAGGGTGATTGCTGGTGCATGATTCATCTACACGTGTGATGTCGAACAGTGCATGAATCAGAATATGTTGTTCAGGGGGTTTGCTCAGGCAACGTTTGTTTACCCAAGAGTAATGGAGATCTGCTGTTGCTTAGAATTATTAAGTATTATGCCAAAAGTGCATATTATAGATCCAATGTAAATCCTGTTCCTGCCAAGCATTGCTACTGGTTAAAAGCAAGGAATTGTGTAGACGTTTAAGAATGAAAGGAGTGCCATAGTCTCATCTTGGCAGGACTCGGTCTCAGATAACTCTTACTCATCCAGCTGAGAATGAAATCCTAAGGAGAAGAATAGTTTGGGTATTACCTGCATGAAAAGGGCATCTCAGGCCTCTCCTTAAAATTCCATCTCTGAGCAGCTGATCCAGCGGATTAAGGTTATTAGCTGTTAACAAGCTACTTCCTGTGGTACAGGGTTTGATTCCCTCAGCCTTCATTTGACTACTAAGTGACATTGAGCAAGTCATGTAATCAAGCAGTGCTTGGGGCAATAGGGAATTTAGGTTAGACTCCTCAGTGGTCTCCTGGATTGCATGCCTAGTGACTATCTGTCATTCTATAAGAGGCACATAGAGCTTGAACAACAACCAGTCCAAGAACAAGACCTGCCAACCCTTTCAGTCCTCAGGATGCCTCAAAGAAGAATCAATTCCCAAGACAACCTGTCTGAGTACCCTGAGAGGGAGGAGGAAAACCACTCAAGGGCTATATTAGAAAAAAAACACTGAGAGAAAACACTGGAAAAACAAATACTGATTCAGGATCATGTAGCTCACGATACTGATACTATCAAGAAACTTACTTTGGAAGATTTCTTGAGATTGATGGAAGAAACAGCATTACTAGAAATTAAGGTGAAAGAACTGAGAACTTTTCCCAAAACAATCCTTGGGAAACAATTCTTGCTCTTATTGAGACACTAAAAGTGAACTCAAACTGATGTGTAACTTTTACATTTTAATGATTGAATATTATAATTTTCTTTCTCTCATTCTTTCTTATTACATTGTTACTTGTTCAGGTCAATTGTACATAGTGTATATAAAGGGATATAACATTTGTTCTCACTGATGAGTGCAATGCTAAATATCATTATATATGGAAAATAATAAAAAATTGAGAAAAAACATCTAGTTGGACCAGAATACAAATACTGCTATCTCACCCCAAAAGAATCAGTAACTACCCTAACTGATGCGGTCTCATTACTTTTGTTACTTTTGAAGCCCAACTAATGTGGGTGAAGGAGGACAGTGGTAAGGAAAAAATTCAAGCTGTACATGTTGATTTCCCTGGAACCTTGTCAATAAATGGATTTAGGGACAGGGCAAAAATGTATCAAACTTTATGGAGCCAAAGATAATTTCTTAAGGACCAGATGAATGGCAGCCTCATTTTGTGTTGATAGAAGCACCCTGGTACTTGGTGAGTCACTCTCAGAAATTACTAGACCAAAGATATTGAGCAAGTAAATCTAGTTGGACCATGTGAACGCATGCAAGACAGGTATACAACTCTTGACCTTGGAATAGTTATCATGTTTAAACTCAGTCTAAAACCATTTAGGGGGTATTCATGTAGAATTACTGCATTGTCTTTAGAGTCCCCTTGAAGTGATTCAAACCTACGGTGGTCAGCTCTAACAGCAATAAGACTAAACGACAGCCTCATGTTCAAAGGCAGAATAAGCTCTATGGTTCACTGGACAGGGAGTACTGTGCAGCATGATGATGAACCAAAAACACAGCTGGTCAGTCAGAGGCTACAGAGATGTCTTGGGAGGAGAATATTACCTTCTTATGGAGATTTCATTCTGTTAAATAGAAGAGTATCCCATTTAAGCTTAGCTTCAAGAAGACCAGCTCATTGGCATCAGTATTCTAATCTCCATCCTCTTTTCCAGAGACAATGGATCTCATGATCATACTAAGGTTCATACGTCCAAGACAAAACAGTATGTACAAAGCATGGGGCAAAGCTGTTTAAGAAAGTTAGAGACTGTCTTTTTAGAGGCCATAACCAGTAGCTTAGGATCTACACACCACAGTTACCTTAAAGGAGAACCGCACCCACAGACTCAGAAAACATGTTTATTTCATCATAGTTTGCTGTTTCCTACATTTTAACACCACTCTGGGACTATTTACAGGTTTTTAAATATTTTTATACGCAATTTCTGAGCCTGCCCACATGGGGTCTGGTTTCTTGAAATAATTCTGATTGTTTAGTCTGTCCCATCATGCAGTGCTTGTCTGTAAAAAATTATGTCATGTATGCCTGTTTATTCCTGAAGCTCCTGTCACTGCATTGATTTTACATGCATACACTGCTGTCTTTCAGTCAGTTAGTTTTAAATAACTTTTCATGCCATTCAGCGACTACTTAAAACACAAGCAGCACAAATTCCACAGAACAGACCTTCAAAGTACTTTTTATTGCTGCTTCTTTTTAGAATGGATAAACTGCAGTCTTTTGTGAAGCCTGAATTATGCTGCTTTGACTCATTCCCCACTCTTCTTCACACCTAACTTCTCTAGCTGTCAAAGTTCTAAGGGTAATTTACTCAATAGATTGGGACTATCTGTTCATATTACTAGAATGTCTAAATTTCTCAAATATTTATTGATTTAATAAAACATCTATACAAAGGAGCCCTACCATATATTAAAATAGGATCATACATCTCAACCAAAATACCTGTCATTAAAGGAACCAAGCAAGGATGCCCCCTTTCTCCATTATTCACCCTAATAATGGAGCCACGGGCTAATGATATTAGGAAAAATAAAAATATAGAAGGAAGAGAGCTTAATGAGGAAATAACTTCTAAAATCCAACTATTTGCAGATGATGTACTTATTATTAGGAGGGGAAATGATTCCTCAATAACATCATTATTTGATTCCATCAATATATTTCAAAGGGTGCCTGGATTGTCATTTAATGATAACAAAACCAAAATCTTACCTATATACTCAAACTAAAACAAAAGAACTATAGATAATAATAAATATAAATTTAATACAGATCAAGTTACATACTTAGGAATCATCCTTGCTAAAAACATAAAATTAATAATACAATTAAATTACAATAAATGTTACAGAAACATTCGAACTCTATTCCTGAAGTGGAGCATGATTTTATTCACAACAGAAGAAAGATTTCATAAAAATGCTAATCCTACCTAAGATCCTATATATTATTCAATCTATTTTAATACTTCCTACCAACATATTTACCAGTAAGTTAAATTCTTTAATATTAAAATTCTTTCGGTCTCCCAAAAAAATGAGACTAGCCCTTAAACAATATCTAAATAGTTGGAGCAAAGGCATTTTCAGATCTGAACCTATATTCAAATTCTTTTATAATTAGAACAATTGTACAACTTTTGGATTCTTCATAGTCATCTAAATGGAAGGTATATTGGGATGCAACAGCTATGCAACTAATAATAAGACCTCTAACTTATAAGCTAGAAACAATAAACAATCCAATGTTATGGATGCTAAAAGATTACTACGCATATAACACCTAAGCACACAACCAGCTACATTTTCAATATTCTAACAAAGTTTAGACACTTCATATATAAACACCTCAGATATAAATAATGTTTTTTTCTACTATTCCCTATAGCATTTACTCAAGAATCTTTAACATCAGACTTAAACAAAATCACATTATTTAAACAAAATGAACTTAAGTTTTGGTTTCAACTGACATCAGACAGTAAAGCTAAAGTGTAGATCAGATAATACAGGAATTTCAGTTGGACAAATCCCTATGGCTAGATATATAAGCCCTTAGATTATTTATAGACAATAACATAGATTAGATCTCACCAACAACCAAACATGATACTAGTACATTACTAGACTACTTTCAGTCAATCCTTCAGCATAAACAAATGTATTCAGACAAACTTTCCTTTATATTCAGAATCATAAGAGATGAAACGTATAGTTGCTCAGAAAGCTATTGGAATTACTTCTACACAATTAATAATGAACTTCCCTGTGATCAAGACAAACTAAACATATTAGAATCAGCAGGGAAAACAACTGTCATAAATGGAAATTATACACCTGGAGATTTATTTACAGATCATTTTATACTCCTCAACTTATGAATAAAATCAACAGAAAACAGAACATTTGTAACAAATTTTAAGTCAGACATAAACATAGGTTGGGCTCATATGTTCTATGATTGCCCTGCTATAAGAGCATTTTGGGGAAGTGTTAATGAACTATTACAGGCACTATTCACAGATAATTTCATGCTTAACAAGTCTCTGGTGCTTTTTAATACACCCATATCACACAGTGTTGAAAAAGTAAAATGCCCTTTACTCTGGGCAATACTTGCTGTGGCTAGAAAGAGCATAACAAAAACTTGGATATCTGAATCCCCTCCTACTTTCACTGAATTCAAGAATATGTTAAATGAAGTTTGTCATTTACAACTTAAAACTATAATTTCTAGAACAAATAGAAATGCTTATGCTTATTATATGTGGGTAAATTTACAGAATTTGTTGAAAAAAGATTAACAATTACAATGAATAACTTCAGTTTCTTTTTTTCTTCTATATGTGATATACACAATCAAAAATGGTTAAAGTACCACCTTTTATGAAAAGATTAATGGATGTCTTTGTAAATACTTTAGTTATTTTATTGTATCAGTTATTACATACAGTCATTTAAGTTTTATATGTTATAACCTCTGAAATCACAATTTTTCTGTAAAATTTATGTGATTGTTTATAAACTTGTTTTATCTAAAAATCAATAAAATTGTTTTAAAAAAGGTTCTAAGGGTAATTTGAGCTTTTACTACCTGTGATTGACAGCCCACAGCAGGAGACTTGACTCATACTATTTCCTTGTTCTAGCCTTTACTTTCTGTATGGGTTGGGAAAGGACCAGGCAACTGTGACATCACAGCATGGGTGGGTTTTTAGGAAGGTCGTGGAAATGTCAGTTTGGGGAAGGAATTGGCCAGAAATTATCTGTATTTATAGGTGTTGATGACATCAATGAAATGCAGCAAGATTTACCAAGGTGGGACAAAAGTTTTTTGAAAGTGAAACCACCACAGTACAGTAAGGTACTGTTCTAGTGGAGCAAAACAGTCGATTTAAAATATTTTACATGCTGTATTTTTGTTTATTCATAGCAGGGACAGTAACTAGGAAGAAAAAGACAGAGAAGTTGAGCATTTAATAACAGAATCCCATTGTTGCCCTTTAAAGGGTCAGGTCATAATTTGTAATATTCTATAAATTCACGTATTGGACCAGTTCTTGGTCTGGTGACCTAACCACAGGTGGCTCCACACTTGAAAGAGATCAGATGTTGCTTGTCCAAAAGACTGGTTCTGTCATCAAGACTGAGGTGACCACAACTGTTTGGGTGATACAGCCTAGTGAGTGAGTGACCTCTTTGGTGAAGAGCAGAAATAATTACTCAAATCTGCATCAGATCATAATCAAGAAAATAAAATCTTTTAGCAAGAGCCATGGACTTAGCATCAACCCAGATGTTTAATTCACTAAAAATGAACTGGTCTGAACAAATCAACAATGACACAATAAGGAATTCTGTGAACAGGAATAGGAAAGCTTTTAGTCTACTCAGCGGATGTTATTGTTCCAGAAGCATATAAATTTAATACAGATCAAGTTACATACTTAGGAATCATCCTTGCTAAAAACATAAAATTAATAATACAATTAAATTACAATAAATGTTACGAAAACATTCAAACTCTATTCCTGAAGTGGAACATGATTTTATTCACAACAGAAGAAAGATTTCATAAAAATGCTAATCCTACCTAAGATCCTATATATTATTCAATCTATTTTAATACTTCCTACCAAAATATTTACCAATAAGTTAAATTCTTTAATATTAAAATTCTTTTGGTCTCCCAAAAAAACAAGACTAGCCCTTAAACAACATCTAAATAGTTGGAGCAAAGGCATTTCCAGATCTGAACCTATATTCAAATTCTTTTATAATTAGAACAATTGTACAACTTTTGGATACTTCATAGTCATCTAAATGGAAGGTATATTGGGATGCAACAGCTATGCAACTAATAATGAGACCTCTAACTTATAAGCTAGAAACAATAAACAATCCAATGTTATGGATGCTAAAAGATTACTACGCATATAACACCTAAGCACACAACCAGCTACATTTTCAATATTCTAACAAAGTTTAGACACTTCATATATAAACACCTCAGATATAAATAATGTTTTTTTTCTACTATTCCCTATAGCATTTACTCAAGAATCTTTAACATCAGACTTAAACAAAATCACATTATTTAAACAAAATGAACTTAAGTTTTGGTTTCAACTGACATCAGACAGTAAAGCTAAAAGTGTAGATCAGATAATACAGGAATTTCAGTTGGACAAATCCCTATGGCTAGATATATAAGCCCTTAGATTATTTATAGACAATAACATAGATTAGATCTCACCAACAACCAAACATGATACTAGTACATTACTAGACTACTTTCAGTCAATCCTTCAGCATAAACAAATGTATTCAGACAAACTTTCCTTTATATTCAGAATCATAAGAGATGAAATGTATAGTTGCTCAGAAAGCTATTGGAATTACTTCTACACAATTAATAATGAACTTCCCTGTGATCAAGACAAACTAAACATATTAGAATCAGCAGGGAAAACAACTGTCACTTAAATGGAAATTATACACCTGGAGATTTATTTACAGATCATTTTATACTCCTCAACTTATGAATAAAATCAACAGAAAACAGAACATTTGTAACAAATTTTAAGTCAGACATAAACATAGGTTGGGCTCATATGTTCTATGATTGCCCTGCTATAAGAGCATTTTGGGGAAGTGTTAATGAACTATTACAGGCACTATTCACAGATAATTTCATGCTTAACAAGTCTCTGGTGCTTTTTAATACACCCATATCACACAGTGTTGAAAAAGTAAAATGCCCTTTACTCTGGGCAATACTTGCTGTGGCTAGAAAGAGCATAACAAAAACTTGGATATCTGAATCCCCTCCTACTTTCACTGAATTCAAGAATATGTTAAATGAAGTTTGTCATTTACAACTTAAAACTATAATTTCTAGAACAAATAGAAATGCTTATGCTTATTATATGTGGGTAAATTTACAGAATTTGTTGAAAAAAGATTAACAATTACAATGAATAACTTCAGTTTCTTTTTTTCTTCTATATGTGATATACACAATCAAAAATGGTTAAAGTACCACCTTTTATGAAAAGATTAATGGATGTCTTTGTAAATACTTTAGTTATTTTATTGTATCAGTTATTACATACAGTCATTTAAGTTTTATATGTTATAACCTCTGAAATCACAATTTTTCTGTAAAATTTATGTGATTGTTTATAAAATTGTTTTATCTAAAAATCAATAAAATTGTTTTAAAAAAAGGTTCTAAGGGTAATTTGAGCTGTTACTACCTGTGATTGACAGCCCACAGCAGGAGACTTGACTCGTACTATTTCCTTGTTCTAGCCTTTACTTTCTGTATGGGTTGGGAAAGGACCAGGCAACTGTGACATCACAGCATGGGTGGGTTTTTAGGAAGGTCGTGGAAATGTCAGTTTGGGGAAGGAATTGGCCAGAAATTACCTGTATTCATAGGTGTTGATGACATCAATGAAATGCAGCAAGATTTACCAAGGTGGGACAAAAGTTTTTTGAAAGTGAAACCACCACAGTACAGTAAGGTACTGTTCTAGTGGAGCAAAACAGTCGATTTAAAATATTTTACATGCTGTATTTTTGTTTATTCATAGCAGGGACAGTAACTAGGAAGAAAAAAGACAGAGAAGTTGAGCATTTAATAACAGAATCCCATTGTTGCCCTTTAAAGGGTCAGGTCATAATTTGTAATATTCTATAAATTCACGTATTGGACCAGTTCTTGGTCTGGTGACCTAACCACAGGTGGCTCCACACTTGAAAGAGATCAGATGTTGCTTGTCCAAAAGACTGGTTCTGTCATCAAGACTGAGGTGACCACAACTGTTTGGGTGATACAGCCTAGTGAGTGAGTGACCTCTTTGGTGAAGAGCAGAAATAATTACTCAAATCTGCATCAGATCATAATCAAGAAAATAAAATCTTTTAGCAAGAGCCATGGACTTAGCATCAACCCAGATGTTTAATTCACTAAAAATGAACTGGTCTGAACAAATCAACAATGACACAATAAGGAATTCTGTGAACAGGAATAGGAAAGCTTTTAGTCTACTCAGCGGATGTTATTGTTCCAGAAGCATAACTTGTACTAATTAAAGAAACCTCACTAGGAGTCTGAACTATGTCAGTTACTGATGTAAAGCAGATCACTAACCACCAGGGGCACTACCACATCATTGATGTAAAGCAGACCACTAACCACCAGTGGCACTACCATGTGTAGTTAGCAGTTTACCTTGTATAGAGTTTAATAACAGAAATGATTAGAAACATTATTTAATTTGATTTATCACCAATTAAATGAAAACCTTTTTTTTTCTTTCACTGTAATAGATCATGTTATTTTTTCCTGTGGTATTGAACTATGGAATTTCTTCTGTTTAGCTTAAGTTGTGGCCAGCCAAATAAACGGGTTCTCAGAAATAACATCATTTATTTTCGGAACAAAAAATATACTTGCTGCCTTCTGTATCTTACCTTTTGTATCTGCTTCATCAGATAAAAGTAAAGTGTGATGGAGTATAGATGTTGTTGGCATTGTTGTTGTAACACATATCCTGCAGCACTGTTAAATGCCATTCAGCAGGCTAAGATCCTTCAGCCTTTTGTCTTGTAACCTTCCCATACAGTTCAATGAGATGCCACTTTAGCTTTAATATGGTTAATGAAGTGTAACTTAAAAAAAATGTTTTTTTCTTTGTGTTTTTTGCCAGCAATGACTAGAGAAAAGGAATATCTTTCTGTAATGTCATGCATTCTTCTGTTCATAAATTTAATGTACATCAATGTTCATTCAGCTAAAATATCTAAAGTCAAAGATATACAGCATTCTGCTAGTTTTATTTTTGTATAAACGACTGCATTGAAGCAAAATCTGCATTAGTGCCAGGAATAAAAAGTTAAACAAAGAGTAGTTAAATAAAAATGTTTGTTTTTATTAAAGTGTACCAATAATGTTTTAGTGTTTGGTCTGGAATATGGCATACCTGTCATTGTTTTCACATCTTACCCACATAATGCAGCTTTGCTTTGGTTTGTTGTTTTCACATCTCCAGATGCAAACACACTAAAGTGAAAACTGTGGTAAATGCCAATGATTCTGTTATTTATGGGCTACAGCACTCAGCAATGATATGCAGGTATGAGGGGATGCACGTTCACATTCTTAATGTAGAAGGGAAATAATGTCTAGAAAATGGTTATTATCAGGTCACTTCTGCTTTTCATTCTGACAGCATTTCATTTTTATCATCTTCATTATTTCTTCAGTGAGCAAAAATACAATCAAACGCATAACATCCATCAAAAATACTGATTTACAGTGATATTGCATCGATATTGTCAATGTGTTATGCCTTGAGGATAAACACTTTCTTCCTAATCATTTCTCTCAGTGTGCAGCCCGTAACCAATAAGGATGTGACATTTTTTCTATAGTCATTGTGGAAAATTACCTGTCAGAGTCCCCTGATTATAATAGTGCAGTCATTTCTATAGCAATGGTCTGTGATGCAATGAAATTGAAAACTGTGATATAGGCAAGCAGTCTGAGAAGATGTGTTAGAGGACAGGGTTGCTTTTTATGCTAAGACTACAGGTATTGAAAAAATACAGTTACACATCAGCAGCAGATGCACAGGCTCCTGAATGAGGCTGAATGATGTTTCTGAAAATGCAAGCAGGAATAACTGGTGGTCTTTAAAACACGACTCATTCTGCATGCAGCAAGGGATTGCTGTCCTCCAGAAATTTGCTTGGCAAAATGGCCAAGGGCAACAACTCATTAAACTTTTTTCCCTTACACTGTAGCTGAGTAGTTCGTTATATTTTATTATCTGCTATGGAGCTTGCTATACTTTTTTTGCTACCTTTTTAATGGATTTGACCTGAAATGCATGCTAACAATAAACAAGGAGCAGATAATCACCTCCATGGAACAGAGACATAGGTTCCTGACAGTGCCTTTTTTAGGCAGGGTTCAAGTAACAAATTCACCACCATAACAGGAACAGGTAAGCAAAAACTGAGGGTAATGCTACTCAATGCTAGAAGTCTAAATTTCAAAATGCACTCACTCGAGGCACTCCTTAAAATGGAGAACATCAATATCTGTGCAGTGACTGAGACCTGGTTCAAGGCTCCAGAGAGCACCCCTGCACTACCAGGCTATAACTCATACCATACTTTTCGGCCATCTAACCTGGACCGAAACACCAAAGGTGGGGGTGTGTCCATATTCATTAAGGATATCCACACCTCCAGGCTAGTTGCTCAGCATAATGCATCCGAGGTTATCCAAGTGCAACTAACTCTTGGCAAAACTGCAATCCAAACTGTAGCTTGCTACAGATCCCCCACCATGCCCCAGGATTCCCACTCCTCTTTTCTTGATGTACTGGAAAATATTAGGGTTCAACCAAACACCCTAATAATGGGCAACTTCAACTACCCCACCATTAACTGGGAAAACTACTCATGTACTAACTCCTTAGTGCAACGCTTTCTGGAATTCATAAACTCCAGTCCCCTAGATCAACTTATCCACACCCCCACCAGGGGCAACAATATCCTAGACCTAGTGATTACCAACATGAGTGACCTGTATTCCACACCTGAAGTCAACTCCTCTTTGGTCCGATCCGACCATAAGCTAATCATCCTTGATATCCACATCCCACCCCACCCCCCATTAAGGAAACCACAGTAAGAAATTTCTCCAAAGCCAACTTCATGCTTCTTAAGACAGAAGTAGTGAACTTCATGACACCCATGCAGATGGACAATACAGTTACAACTGCTGAATCCTACACAAATGCGCTCTATAAGCACCTACATGAGTGCATGGATCGTGCTATCCCAAACAGAACCAAGACGCTATCCTCCAAAAAAAGGAAGCCAATCTGGTGGTCCCCTGCCATAAACAAACTGTACAACAGAAGGAAGAAACTGTTGCAAAAGAGAGTAAAATCCCATGAGTGGAGGAGCTCCCTGGTCAGCCTCAGTAAGAAGTTGAGATCCCTTATAAGATCCTCCAAAGCTAGCTACAAAAATAAAATCACCACTAATTCCAAGGACAACCACAAAGCATTCTATAGCTATGTCAAGAATCTCAATGGCAACACCCAGATCTGCTCTGAGTTACAACACAAAGGCATGAAAATTACAGAGCCAACTGATATTGCCAACATCCTGGCAGATAGGTTCAGTGCTAACTTTACCCCCCCCACCCCCTAAAGGGCCCATATCTATACAGGAAGAATGCAGACTCCCTGTAATCACAACTATGCAGGTGAAAGCTGCACTCTCTAAAGCCAAAAACACAGCATCCATGGGACCGGACAACATCCCAGGCTGCGTTTTACATGAACTTCAGAATGAACTGGCTCCCCACTTAAGCACCATGTTCAATAATAGCCTTGCATCAGGCTTTGTGCCCACTGAATGGCGCACAGCAACAGTTATCCCACTCCACAAAGGGGGAGCCACAACTGATCCTGGGAACTATAGACCTATTAGCCTGACGAGCCTGGTCTGCAAAGCCATGGAACGTATCATCATGGAACTCATAAACAAAGACATTGGTAACCTCCAAACTCTGGATCCCACCCAGTTCAGGTTTGTGAAAGGCAGATCATGCCTCCTGAACCGTATCGACTTCTTTGAGGCAGTCACCAAAGCCATAGATGAGGGTAAAGTGGTTCACACAGCTTATCTTGACCTTGCCAAGGCTTTCAACACCATCCCCCATTCTGGAATTATAGCTAAACTCAATAAACTAGGCATAAATCCCTACGTCACAAGATGGGTTGCCAACTGGCTCACTGACAGAACCCACACTGTAAAAGTTGCAGACTCCAAATCTGACCTCAAACCAGTGACAAGTGGAGTACCACAGGGTTCCGTCCTGGGACCGCTCCTGTTTGGTATCTACTTCTCTGATGTACAGGATAACACAGAAGGCCTCTGGCTAATGAAGTTCGCAGATGACTGCAAACTAGGAGCCATAGTCAAGTCCCCAAATGATGTGAACATCCTACAGAAGGGCCTCTCTGAGACAGATGCCTGGTGTCAGAGCCATGGCTGCAAGCTCAATGCCAAAGGTCCATATGCACATTTGTGATGCCTGCTATTGGCAGGCCTTGGCAGGAAAAGACTTCTTGCAGTAGTCTCGCACACACATCCCCTTTGGTAAAAACTCTGTACCCATGAACTACCACATAGGCAGCAATTTACTTAACACCGAATGCGTGATAAGAGACCTTGGGACCCAGGTGGGCAGTAGTAGTCTCTCCTTTGATAGTCACATCGCCACAGTAGTCAGGAAGTCCTTCTACGTGACACACCTCATCATAAAAGGGTTCTCGTCCAGGAAAATAGAGGTCATCGTTACCCTCTACTCATCACTCATTAGACCCATTATAGAGTACAACGCCCCTTTTGGAATGTACCTCACAAGACATCTGCAGCAGCTGGAAAGGCCACAGAAGTACCTCACAAAGAGGATTACTGGACTCAAACAAATGCCCTACACTGACCGCCTCAAAAAACTCCAGCTTTACTCCATAGCCAATAGCAGGCATCACAAATGTGCATATGGACCTTTGCCCAAAAAAATCAGCATGATGTCCATTGTTTTCTGTACCTCAAACCTGGAAGGGACAGAGGCATTATGTGCAAAAAAAATCCACATCAGTTACATATGTTGGTCACCTAGGTCTGACTAGCTGGGAAAAAAGACTAAAAAGGTTATTTCCCCCAATCTGAAAAGGTAATACAGTCCCTATCAGATGATGCACCAGATAGGATTAGGAGCAATAAATGGCTGAAATGGAGTTTAGTAGGGCCAATTAGTCAGGCTGATCAGTGCCTAAAAAATGGAGTGGATATACAGATTATCTACAAACTGTAGCAAAGAATTTCCACAACTTGAAAAACAGCTTACTGAAAAATCATTCAGTGAAAATGTTTATACAAGGTCACGTGTATGCAGGCACTGTATCTGAATGGTGGAATATTGTCATGAGGTCAAGGAAGTGTGGAAACTGGGAGTGACAAATAATGAGCACCAGGACAGAGTTAAAGGTCAGGTCAGATGTGATGGATTAAATCTTCTAAACCCATTGTGGGGTGTGATGCCCATGATATCAGCATTATGTCTGGTTTATCTGTAGGCCTTTGGCTCATAAAGTAACTTGCTCACATTGTTCTTGTATTAGGAACATTTCTGACATTGTATACTTTTCAGTGTAAGTTACTGTTTTGTTTTGTTTTATTTTATTTCTTTATTTGTACATTTGGTATCCAGACAATTGCACTAAGCATCAACGGCCTCTTTTTCTAGGAAGACCTTGAAACCAACACTTTAGTAATATTTTCTGAACAGGATGAATATAAAAATATTACAGGTACACATTTAAGTCATGATATAGGAAGAGGTCAGATGGTGAGGATTAGTAGGCCCAACTACAAATTATTCTAATTTTGAAAGAGAAACAGTCAGTTTAAAAAGAATGCTTAAAGAAAGGGGGCATCCTGTAAGTGTTATTAAGGAGATGGCCAGTAACACAGAAAAGGAAGAGCAAATCAGTATAAATTGTTGACTGATAAAGATGAAGAATATGCTAACCCCTCTGTGATGGGTGTCGATTCAGACAAGTGTACTTTAAGTTTAGTATTAATTTATATGCTTGACACTCCAGTAACTTGTGATATCATGATAAACAACTGGTGGATTTTGGCAGAAGATCCAGAGGTCGATAAAGTGCTGGGGACAGCACCCACTATTATAAATACAAATGATTCAGCATTAAGAATGTTCTTGAAAGACAGAAAGGGAAGTGATTTAAGAATAAAAGGGACATAATCATGTAATGGGTGCAGTCAATGCAGATTTGTAGCAAATAGTCCTTCTTTTTTCAGTTTGAATATAGGAATACATTACGCTGCACCAAAATATTACATCTATAATATTAAAATGTAATTCATGTGTTTGGCATGTTAGGCATTTTATGTGGGCAGGACTGTTAGGAATGTTTGTGCATGAATATATGAACACTGCCATGCAATAAAAAAGAAGAATGGCAAAAGTGTTTTGCATAGACACTTTAAAATGCAATAATTTAAAAACATTTTCTTTTTTTAAAGTGTTAGATGCTATACAACACGATACTAGGGGCAGAGACGCGAAGAACATGTTAGACACCAAGGAATATGAGTGGCAAGTAAGATAAAATGCTACAACTTCAGCAGACTTGGATGGACCAAGTCCAAGAATTGATTTTAAAGAACAGACATGGTTAGATGTTTCCAGTAATTTAAGACCATATAAGAACTGATTTTAAAGAAGAGACATGAATAGATACATACAAATATTTCAAGCATGGGTATTAATGCTCTTCTAGCTTGCCAATATACCAAAACACTTGTTCCCTTAATAAGTGTTCAAGCTGTTCTTAAAAATATCTAAACTAGTACTTGCTTTAATGCAATTTGGTAGTCTGTTCCATGCATCAACTACTCTCCCAGAGAACCAGTTAGTACACTTTTCATTCCTATAGAATCCTTTTTTTTTATCTCTCCAAGGCTTTTGGGTTTCCAATACCATGATGGGAATGGACCCCATTCTAAAGTCAGGGTATAATTAAAGTTCATGAAATTAGTATTGTTTCAATCTCTGATGTTAGCCAAAAGTGCTCTTCTCAGCCTCCACAATGTGCCATTCAAATGTACTGTGGTCAGCTCTAACAGCAATAAGACTGTACAACTGCCTCATGTTCAAAGGCAGAATAGATTTACATATACTGCTAGCATATCTAAGTACGAGTGTTGATTATGTTTTTTTATTAGGCCCATTGCTCTTACAACTATTGAAACTGTTTGGGTATCCTTCTTCCACATTGTTCTCCTTTCTGCCTACAAATCCTGATATTTTATGACTTTGTATCTCTCTGTATGTATGACACTATAATCACTGGGTGTAACAATTTCACTGATCAATGCTAGATTTGAGTTCTTTTCATGGACTACATATCTGGTTTTCTTGCATCTATTTTTTGAACTGTTGGTAATGGATGATCCCATGTAATATAAACATCCTCATTTTCTGCGATGCTTTGTGGCTCATGTTTCCAGTGTTTTTCAGCTGCTTCATTTGCAGCAGCAGAGGGTGTGAGTCGACACAAAGGAGCAGGAAGAGGCCAGGAAGTGGGGAAGTGTGTGTTTGCTTGAAGAGAAGGCTAGTTTGGTGGCTTTACCAGTTTTGCGAATGACGGACTGGGAAGGAACTTGCCAAGTTCTTGCACTGGTCATAAGGACTCTTCTGTCCCCAGAGACTGTGTTTTTCTCTGGTGACCCAAGCAGTCGGCCTGACACATTTTTCACAGCAGCTGTCTGTTCACCTTTCAGTCGGCCAAATAGTGGACAGCAGTGGAGCTAACCTCTGGTGGAAGCGTACCATAGGAAAAAAGGATAAACTGAGGACTACTTTATATTTATGTGAATAGAAAGGGATTTTTCTGCAGCATCTTAAGCTATACCCTTTCTACAGAGCTGCTACATGTTTAAAATATTTTGTTTATTTTATTGGAATTATTGACTAAGTAGTTAAAGAGACAGGACTGCAGGAGAGCTATATATAGTATACTGCAAATAGCAAGTTTGCACTTGTGTTATCTGTATGTTTGTTCCATATCTTATGTGTAATGTTAATGATTTGAGAGGAGTCAACTGCCCTCCTACATGTGTGCACTGAGAAGTGTGGCCTATCTATTTCAGGTCTGCTAGTAACAGGTGACATACTTGCCTAGTGGACACTCTGTGCTCTGAATGTTTAATGCTGTAATAGCATGATATTGTATTAGCATGATAATATAAAGCACGCTAGAGTATTACTCCCACTTGCAAGTGTGCATAGAGAAGCATGGCCTAATTTCTTGGCAGTACTGTGCCATGGATTCAAAGGACAATCATAAGGCCTGTTTCAGCTATGTTAGGAACCTGGGTGGAAACTCCCAGATATGCTCAGAATTAGTCCAAAATGATACAAAAATCACTGAACCCACAGACATTGCCAACATACTGGCAGACAGGTTCAGTGCAAACTTCACCCCCTTCTCCCACCCCTAAAGGAGAGATAACTATCCCAGCGGAGTGTAGCCTCCCAGACATCTCAAATGCGCAGGTGAAAGCTGCTCTCTCTAAAGCTAAAAACACAGCATCAATGGGACCGGATGGTGTCCCCAGCTGTGTGCTACACAAACTAAATGAGGAATTAAACCCGCACATAAGGCAGCTGTTTAATCTCAGCCTTACCACAGGATACGTGCCCAAGGAGTGGCGTACGGCAACTGTGGTCCCACTCCACAAAGGCGGTGCCTCTATGGACCCTGGTAATTACCACCCCATAAGCTTAACAAGTCTAGTCTGCAAAGCTATGGAGAGGATCATAATGGAGCTCATAAACAAAGATATAGGGGACTTGCAGACATTGGACCCGACCCAGTTTGGCTTTGTCAAGGGCAGATCATGCCTTTTGAACTTGGTCGACTTCTTCGAAACAGTCACCAAGGCCATTGATGAGGGAAAGGCAGTCCATACAGCCTACCTTGACCTTGCAAAGGCTTTCGACACAATACCCTACTCGGGTATTGTAGAAAAACTTACCAGCTTAAATGTAAACCCATATGTCACAAGATGGGTTGCAAACTGGCTTAAGGACAGAACCCACAGGGTTAGAGTTGCTGGCGCTATGTCAGACTCCAAGCCGGTCACAAGTGGTGTCCCACAGGGCTCGGTCCTTGGCCCCTATTGTTCGGCATCTACTTCTCAGAAGTACAGGCCAACATGGGAGGACTTTGGCTGACAAAGTTTGCAGACGACTGCAAACTGGGCGCCATAGTGGAAAGTGCATCGGACACGGATATCCTTCAGAAGGGACTCACGGAAACAGATAGATGGTGCCAGAGCCATGGCCTGAAGTTAAACGCCAAAAAATGTATAGTCATACCTTCGGGAAAAACAAGGTAACCCCAAGCTACCATATAGGTGGCAATCCACTAAGCACAGAAGAGGTTATCAGGGACCTGGGGACCCAGGTTGACAATGGCCTTTCTTTTGACACTCACATTGCTAAAGTGGTTAGAAAGACCTTCTACATTGCCCACCTGATTATGAAGGGATTCACATCCAGATCTAGTGAGGTCATTGTTCCCTGTACTCTTCACTTATCAGACCAATGATCGAGTACAATGCCCCATTCGGGATGTATCTCACCCGACATCTGCAGCAATTGGAGAGACCCCAAAAGTTCCTCACCAAAAGGATAAAGGGACTCCAAAATCTGTCATATGCTGCCAGATTGAAGAAACTCCAGCTCTATTCAGTCGCATACTGTCTGCTCAGAGGTGACATGTGCCTGACATACAAGGCCATGCCCAACCCGGAATTAATGGACATGCTCCACCTCAAAAATCCAAATCCACCAAAACCACTAGAGCAAGCGACTTAAACCTTAGCACGGATATAAATAGGACATGCTGGAGGGATAGATTTATCACTCAGAGACTCCCTATGCTGTGGAATAAAATCCCAGTCCATGTGAGGCAGAGCACCTCGCTGGCTCTGTTCAAGAGAAATCTTGACCTGTGGATGGGAGATCGTAGGTTTACCCCGGGAATCATCTCTGTGTCACTGCTGGACAGAGGCACAACAAACTAATGGGCACAGTAGTTTTTCATATAAGGGGTGGCGTAAGCCACAAAACTTTGGGCTAGGCTTATAAATGCCTTAGGGCAGATAGGCTAGTATAAACCTATGAACCTATGAACCTATGAGCATGGAAACAGTGTTATAACTGCTATCTTAGGGTATAGTTCAGATATTTCACACCCACCCGCAAGTGTGCACAGAGAAGCGTGGCCTAATAATCAGTGTGCTTGAACAGGAGCTGATGACATTTTTTTGTCTTATTTAAACACTGTAGTCTGATATTTTATTGTTATAAGAAGTATTTTAAATTTGTAAACTGACGTTGTGGAGTTACTTGTACAATACTACATAATTCTTTGCTAGTGTTATAAACACTGAAGTGTTTCTATTTGTTTTTTTGTTAGTTTAAGTTAGGCATTACTTTCCCTACTAACTCTCCACTTATACAAATTTAGTACCTACCAGCATACCCTCACTCTTACCTCCACACTCAAACCACACCACCAACAGTATCTAACCACCACTCTCTCAAAAAATGCATCTCAGACTAGGAATTCTTTGTTTTATACCAACATACCTAACCTACATCACAACCATTCATACTAACACAACATTAGAAAACACTGCATTCCATATAACACATACTTGCACAAAATCAAACACACCCTCAGATTTCCCTATCACTGCCACATTATTTAAAGACAACTCAATACTATGCATATATAAGTTTCACATTATTTATATTTATTTATTTATTCCAGTTTGATAACTAGGGAGGTCCACTGGGCTCGGGGAGCCTGTTTTCAGTGTGGATATAACCACGTCTTCCACTAGAAAAATATCACTTAGATCCAACACAGAAGTATCACACACTATTAAATATATACTGTTTATCACAAAGAAACTACTCACTTCAGGAGACATACACCCAAACCCAGGACCACTTAACACTCTACTATCAACCAAATAAACCTCTGACATATCGATACTTACTATCAACACTAGGAGTATATCTAACAAACTTCCTGACCTACATGCATTTATAGCTCACTACTCCCAAGACATACTAACCATTACTGAGACCTGGCTAAAACCAAACACCCAAGATGAGGAAATCCTTCCACCAGGGTTTAATATATTAAGACAGGATAGAGTAAGCATTAAGGGAGGTGGAATTGCTATACTCTTTAAAAGTACACTTAACATAAAACCCCTACAAACCGCTTTACCTAAATTTCAAAATGCTGAAATTTTAGGCTCAGTAGGGAATATATAAACAACATCAAAACAATCAATATACTCTGCTGTTACACTTCCCCAGGAAATAACTCCCCCACCTTTGAAGAAATCCTACACTGGACTACAGATAGTCTTCTACAGGAAACCATCCTTCTAGGTGACCTAAATACTGACTGGTTAGCATGTAACTCTAACAACCCTGCTAACCACATCAGTCTCTTTGGTTTTTCCCAACTCATCCAAGAACCCACTAGAATAGATAAAAAAAAAAAATAATCTATACTAGACTGGACGCTAATCAATTGCCCCAAACAAAACTACCAGACAGGATGCCTACCAGACACTCTAAGTGACCATCTCCCCACAATCCTCCTTCGTAAACGCACCAACTTAGCTAAGCCCATAGCTTTTAGACAAGTCAGAGATGACTGCAAACTAAATATACAGGATCTTAACTCCATTCTAAAACAATGTAACTGGGAACCACTTAAAGCCCTATGTTTAGACCAGGCCGTCGACTACTTTAATAACACTTTCATTAATGTCCTAAATTTAGTCGCACCCATGAGGAAAGTTAAAGTTAAGACAAACTACACATCATGGCTAAGTAGGGACACAAGAGCCCTACTGAAGTCAAGAGACAAGGCTTGGAAAATGTGTAAAAGAGAAAACGCTAGCGTATCCAAACAAAATTGCCAACAACTCAGAAATCAGGTCAAGAAACAAACCAAATTGGATAAACAGAATTATTTCCTTGATGCCCAAAATAATCACTCAAAAGACCCTCAAAAGTTTTGGCATAGTATCAACTCACTGTTAAAACCAGGTAAAACCACCACTCCAACTTCCACCTCCACCAGTACTAAAGCCATAGCCTCACAATTTAATCAACACTTTACAGAATCTATCCTAGCTTTATCCTCCCAACTATCCAAAAACAAACTTTCAGATATCTCAACAAAATACCCTGATAACATCCCCTCCTTTACTCTCTTATCTGTTCCTACCTATACTATTAAAAAAAACTTCTCCTAAATCTGAAGCCTACCACCCTTGCTACAGACAATCTTCCTGCTAACTTCCTAAAAGTAGCTTCTGAGTCCATTTCTAACCCTGTATCCATCCTTATCAATTGCTCCATATAGGAAGCTTACATCCCTCAACTATGGAATGTTTCATATATTATTCCACTTCACAAAGGTGGTAATTCCTATGATTTCTCTAATTATCATCCAATTGCGATTCTATCCCCTCTATCTAAACTACTCAAAAAATGTATATACTCTCAAGCAATGAATTCTCTAAACTCACACAATCTTCTCTCCTCCACACAACATGGCTTTTGGCAACACCATAGCACAACAACTGCTCTTCTCTCTTTTACTAACCTGGTAAACCAACACAGAAACAGCAACAACTTTGTATCTGCTATATTTTTAGACCTCTCGAAAGCATTTGGCATGGTCTCACACTCCCTACTTCTAGACACCCTTGCCTCTCTAGCCTTTGCCCCAACAACTATTGCCTGGTTTAAAAATTATCTGTCAGATAAGCAGCAGTCTGTCCAATGGCAAGGTATACTATCTTCTCTACTCCCAACGGCCATAGGTGTATCACAAGGCTCTATATTAGGTCCTCTTCTTTTCTCGATTTTTACTAACAATCTTCATACCTCCACCCACCCTGCTACACTCATACAGTACGCAGATTATTTGACATTTATCTGCTCTGCACCCTCACTTACCACGTTACAACAACTCACTCAGGATTCCTTTAACTTAGTGGAAAGTTGGATTACTCAGATCCAACTTATCCTAAATCCCAAAAAGACTAAATTGGTTCTTTTCACCCCCAACAAATCTATTCCTACCTCTCTATCCTTCTCAATCACTTCCAAAAATGGTACTATCATCACCCCCTCTGATCACACCAAACTCCTGGGTGTAGAAATTGACAAAAACCTACAGTTTGATGTCCACATCTCACAAACCATCAAAAAAGTCCATAAAAAATGGTAACACTATACAGACACAAAAACTTTCTCTCAAAACAAGCAAGAATCTCCCTAGCCCAAACCCATCTATTGTCCACTCTAATGTATGTGGCACCAATCCTTACCCATATCAGAAAACATGATCTTGCTAGACTTGTGACATGTTACAACAAAATTGCCAAGTTCGCTAATAGCTGCACGTTCAGAACCCAACACTGTCAGGCTCTAAAGGAACTACAAAGGCTAGAATTTCCCCAATTACTCAATTACCATCAACTAATCATTGCCTAAAATTTTGTGAGACATGCCAATAGAACCCCAGCACTAAGTCACCTACTCACACCCTACAAATCAAATCGTCCCCTTCGCTTCACTGACAAATCACTCCTTTGTATCTCTAAGGCTAATGTAGCTAAATCCTGGAATAACCTTCCCCTGCTTTATCTTCTGCCTCCATTATTACGCTGTTCAAAAACTCACTTAAATCACACTTAATGAATTCCTGGCTTTGTCCATGCATTACCTAACCTTCACTATTTCTACCACCCCAGATAGCTTCATATCTAATTATTCCTACTCTAATTTTTCTATAGTATCAGGAATTTTATTTTCTGCTCAAGTTTCTAATAGTTATACGAGCTCATGTTAAACGTACACTAATTAATTTCTAAGTAGTCTCTGTCTGTCTCTATAGTCAGTTATAATGCTTATCTAGTACCAATTTCTGTTTTTGTATCGAAAGTTGTAATTTTATATAGTGTCAATTTTTGTTTTTTGTATCAAAAGTTGTATTTTTATCTATTGTCAATTTTTGGCTTCTTTGTAGATGATCATATTGTTATCATATTGTACAACTATTTGTTTTTCTGTACTGAATGTGGAGCTTTTCTCCCCAGGCCTCCACTGTAAATGGACATGTGTCCAGTCGGACTATCCCAGTAAACAAATGTAAAATAAATAAATAAATAAATAGATAAATAAATAAATAAATAAATAAATGAATAAATGTTTGCACAACCCCCAATGTAACAGTCTTGCTAAATTATTATGGCTTTCAGGGGTCTCTATCATGTCATCGAAAATGTATTCTATTGAATGCGTTTTTACAGAACTTAAAATAGCGAACAGGCAAAATAGCGAAGTGGCTTTTCAGCAAATTCTTTCCCTGGGAAAGAAGTCGCTTATCCGCTTCATTAGTTTGATGTGTTTTGCACTGTAGTGCGGTCTTGGAGTGCGGTCTCAGAGATTCCCTTATCCAGTATGGCTTCCGAACGTAAATGTGCAATAGTTACTGACCGTAGGGTTAGGGTGAAGGTTAAGGTAAGTGCATATATAGTAATACATTTAGCGTACACCTTAGGGTTAGAAGTAGGGTTTAGTTAAGTGTATATATGTTTACTTTTTTTTGGGGGGGTTAGAATTAGGGTTAAGTTAGGTGGCTATATGTTTTAAACTGTTTCCTTTTTTATTTTGGGTTAGAAGTAGGGTTAGGGTAGGTGTGTATGTGTTGTAACTGTTTAATTTTTTTTTTTTTTTGTTGGAACTGCAATTTCTTTCCCTATGAAAGAAATCACTGTTCAGAGCTGTCGATATTTTCAGCTTTCAGTGAAATAGGGTCGATCAATCATCGTTCACTGTTTTCAACGTTTGATGATCTGATATAGACCCACCTTTCAGTATACAGTCCTTCTGCCATAAGTATATCACAACCAGCAACAAGGTGTGCAACTGTTTCCAATTCTGTTTTACAAGTCAACATTTGTCTGCTTCTCCCACATGTTCAATGGACTTTGTAAACCAATGTGTGCACAGTCCACTATCTTGGACTGCCAATATTAACCTTTCATCTTTTGGTTTAAATTCACCTCTCCTTAACCATTCCTACATTTGATCCTGATCAACATGAGGTTGTTCCAAGAGTTTTCTATACTTGCAACTATATTTATGCATTTTCCACATTTCTTACCTTCTCATATGAGCCTTTACCTTATATTCTTTATTTAGTTTTTTGACACATTCAGTTGCTGCCTGATATTATCGACTTCTGGTTTGTTTTCCATTCCTGCTTGATGCTGATATGCTTCTGCTAAACTAAGCAAGGAAGTCATCTTAGACTTATTCTCTTCATGTTTTAAAACTTTCACTACATTTGCGTCTTGTGAAGTTGGCAGATATGTATACAGTCCCATGACTGCAGATCTATATATGTAGTCAATTTTGAGGAGGCCCATACCTCTTTCAGAATGTGGAGTATATAGTCTTAGTATGCATTGATTTTTATAAATCATTTGATGAGCATGAAGCATCCATCTTGTTTTCCTGCCCAATCTATCCAACACCTTTTGAGGAAAATCAGTCACTCCAAAACTATAAGTTAGGACAGGAAGAGAAAATTGGTTTATAACTTGGACTTTGTTCCTAGATGTCAATGCTGTTTTCAGTATTAAGTCTTCTAAAATGTTCCTTACTAAGTTTTATTTGCATTTGCTCATGTTTTATTGCTGATCCTTCATCAATTCCCAACTATTTATACACTCCCTCTTGTTCAAGTTCTTTTATATCACATTCCTGTCACAAACTGATGTTTTCTTGGTGCTGCAGCTTTCCTGCTTTAAAGGTTGCTTTTGCACATTTATCAAGACCAAATGACATTCTTATATCATTTTGATTACTTACAGTTGTGCTTTCAGTTCCTCATCTGGTGAACTATACAGTTTTAAGTCATCTATAAAACAAAGATGAGAGGTCTGTATACTTTGTTGTTTTCTGGGAGCCAAATTGTAGCCTAGCCATGGCCTAATCTGTTAAGTAGACAACTTAATGGGTTAAGGGCAAGACAAAATAGCAGCAGTAACAGAGGGTCAGCCTGGAATATCACCCTTTGAATTTTTATCTCTAGAGTAATAATTTGTCCTTTATCATGGCTTACCTGCAGAGTGGTTTGTTACTGTTTCATGGTAACTGTAATGTAATTGATCAGTGCAGGGTGTATCTTATAATACATTTTTAAACACTCTTTTATCCATGAATGTGAGATACTGTCAAATGCTTTTTTATAGTCTATCCATGCCTTACTTAGAATTTTCCCCTTTTTACAGTTCTCCATTATGACTTTATTTAACAACAAATGAACCTTTGTTAACTATGATTTTCTTTTATTACCCTTTTGTACTATTGCCATAATTGAGTTTAAATGACTATAAACTCTGTCGCATACCTCTCAACTGTACAGATTTGTACAGACTATCCAGATTTTTGCCTCACATTTTTGGTCTGGTTTTCATAAAATTGTGTTTTTTTCTGGCAAATGAGTGGCAAATCATTAAACGCTGAAATTAGAAAATAATGACAAACATTTGAGTTTCAGACTTCATACCCTTCAGAAAATTCATGCTAAGGCAAAGCCTGTTATTTATCAGCATTCTATGTTTGTAAGAGCAATATTTAAAAATGTTCCCTATTTTTAGGCCTTTGTCCCTCTTTTATTCATGGCTTTCTCCAGATTTCTTGCTCTAAGTGGTTGAGAGGTGTGCTCTGTCGGCATCATTTCCAGTGTATAGTTTATACATCATTGGAAGGCAAATTATTGGTCTATAGTTTTTAGGATAGCTTGCAGGTTCACTCTTAAGTAGGAGTATTGTTTTTGCTGATTGGTCTATAGTTTTTAGGATAGCTTGCAGGTTCACTCTTAAGTAGGAGTATTGTTTTTCCTGATTGGTCTATAGTTTTTAGGCTAGCTTGCAGGTTCACTCTTAAGTAGGAGTATTGTTTTTCTTATTGTTGTTAATCAGGCTAGTGTCTGTTCTGGGTGAATGTATAAATAATTATTACTCAAAGCAAAATCTTCATGATGTTAATACTTTTAGCCATAAGTTAGATACTGTATCTGGGCCTGGGGTTTTCCAATTAGGAGCTTTTCTTAACTTTGTTTCAATCTCTCTGCCCATTACTTCATCCCATTTCATATCCTGTACATTTGAACTTCTTATTCTTTCTTTTACTTCTTCTATCCATTTAGCATCTTTGTTATGTTCTACAAGATCGTCATAGATATTTCTTCAAATGTATCTATTTCTTCTTTTTTTGGTGGTGTTTCAATTTCTTTTGGCTTGTTTCCCAATTCTCTATATTTTTTTAGGTCATCAGTACATTGCTTATTGTGTGCTTTTCCTTTATATTTGTCTGCAAATCTTCTAAGTGTTTTTGCCTGTGCTGATATTTTTAGTTTATTATTTGTGATACTGCATGATAAATCATAAATCTTGATCTATTCTGATGCTCTGCATTGCTTTTATCACGTCTATCTTTCTGAGTGCTATTGTTGATCTGTTCCCTCTTCTGTGCTCTTCTAACAGTGACATTTCTTGTCTTAATTGCTTTATAGTTTTCTCTATTCAGTACTTCCATGATGGCATTTGATTTCTCCCCTTCCTTCCCCTTCCCCTTACTACCCTGTGTTTTTGTGGTAAGACTTTATATGTTATTATTTTAGCTGCAAAGTTATATATCCTACTTACTTCTGTTATATCACATGAATCTCTATGGACAGTCTTAACTACTGTGTTCATTTCTTTTATCAAACTTCTAACTTTTTGGGTCTTTTTGACTTTCTGCAGTCTATTTCTTTTATTGATCTTAATATGTCTGTCCATTTCTATTAAATTAAGCAACTCTTCTCTTAGATCACTTTCTTCTAAACTGAGGGCACATTCTTTGTTCTCCATTTCCTACTGGCATTCTATAGAAAGATCCAGAGCATCTTCTTGTGCCACAGTCTCTTCAGTTTCATCCTGTGTCATCTGTTGCTCTTTCATATGGGAATCCACTGGCCAGTCACTCCACAACATTGACTGTGTTGGAGTTCCCACAGTTTCCTGTTCCTGTGCAACTCCAACTGAATTTTGTACGGGTTTCCTATGAAAGGCTCCAAAGTATATTCATATGGCAACTGATCAGATGTTTCCCACTACACTGGTTTCCTCCTTAATTTGGGGATCCATTGCTCTGTCCTGCTTTGATGTTATCTGAGTTAGATTTTAAACATTAAATCCTTCACTTTGCAGGTAATCCATAACCTCGATTTATATTTCTTTAACTTCTCCATCACTAATCCTCTTTTCTACTTTTCCTTATTGTTTTCTTATTTTTGTATTATAAAATCATTTTCATTGTCCAGATGCCTTTGCCTGTATTTCCTCTTCAAATATCTTTGGTGCTGCTCTTTTTGTATTGATTAGTTTGGTTTTCTCCTTTGCATAAATATAGCACCATATTAAATCTTTCTCTTTCCTATGTCTATATTTCTTCTTCAAATATCTCCTGCTCCTCCTGTTTCTCCTTACTTTGGAGACTTGTAGTTTCATTATGCTGTGATGTAACCTGTGTTAGACTTTCTACACTAAATATTTCACTTCACAAGTATTCCCATAACTTAAGCTTCTATTTTTAACTTCTGCTTTACTAATCTCCTGTTCTACATTCCCACTTTATGATCTTATTTTTATCGTGAATTTTTCCATATCTGGATGCCTTTGCCTGTATTTCTCTTTGAAATCTTTGGGGCTGCCTTTTATGTGTTGATTAATTTAACTTTCTCCTTTGCATCAATATTGCACCATACCAGATCTCTCTTTATTTCCCATGTCCATATTTCTTTTCTATACCTTTCAAACGTCTCTAGATTTTGTTCTTTTATATTTTTGAACTTCCTTTGTTGCTTCCTTTTCCAAACAGTCCACAGTCTCTTGGTCTATGTAATGTTTTTTTGTAAATCTGTTGTATTAATGAACACAAATTTTTGTTTGAAGCTTCTGACAGTTTTTCTTGTGCAAGTATATTTCTTTTGACTAATTTCTCTCTTAATCTTTTTGTATATATTCTGTCTGGAAATTCTTGGCTTCTTGTATAACAGTAACAATACATAATTTCTTTCTTATCCTCAATAATCCACTCTATCATCTTTATGGTTCTTTTTTGGCCTATCGTTTTTTGTGATTTTTTTGTGGACTACTAATTTCTGCTACAAGAGGGGTTCCATCCTCCCCCTGGTCCTGGTCTTGCCCCACTGTAGGAATGTTTCCGTGTCTTGAGGATTCTACACTGTCATTTTTTCCAGTCCTGGCACCACTGCACCTACCAGGATTGGATACTTTTTTATCCTGGGTCTTGTGCACCCAGCTATCTTATTTATTTTTTAACCTACTTCTGTGCATAATATATGCTATACATACATATATATATATATATATATATATATATATATATATATATATATATATATATATATATATATATATATATACAGTCTATATATCAGTGTCATCTTAATGAGGTTTTGTGAAAAACAGGGTCTACCTCGTGAAGGTACTCACCAAAATTTGAGGATGAATTCAGTTCCAGTAATACTAATCTCCTTTGCTTGCTGACTTAGCATCTCTCCATTCTACATAGGTTGTCTGATGATTTTCTAGTACTTTTTGATAATCCCAAACATTCCCAGAGATAGTTGTCTCTAAATGCCCTATTTACCTGAAGAAGATCTATTAGATATCTGTAAAAGACACTGTACAAGTTCAGATATTTTAGCCTTTCATAATAACTATTTTCATATCCATGGATGCCTTTGGTATATTTCTGCTGTACTTTTTCCAGTTTACTCATGCTTGTTTTCTTATAAGGTTTCCATATTGTTATTCCATAATGGAATGGATGTGTTTTAGGTGATGTCATGTTTTTTAATAATTCTCATGCTTCAAAACCAACAGTCATTTTCTACAGGCTGAAATAGTTTTCATTCAAGTGTGATTCAATCAGTCGTAGTGTAGATGAAATGACGGAACATGCCTAGCTTCCATGATAACACACTCCTCAACTGCCCCAGTTCATTATGCCAACAACTACCACAGGTGAAAAGAGTGAGCAGCCATATGCCTCATCGTTCTTCTTATACAGCTATTATCTCCTCCAGTGTCTGGGGCATTAATCATACCCAATTCTTCTGCCTCACAGTCAGGGCTCCATCCTCCATGCCATGGAGTAAAAAAAAAACTTATCAAGTTTATGATCAAGGGTGCATGAAAGTAAAAGACTATATGCACAGAAGAGAGAATGTATGGAATGATATAATTTGATGAAATAAATAAATAGTGAAGAACTGAGCATACAAAATGGCCCAAGCTCTGTGAAGACATCTAAGTTTCTGATTTGTCCATACCAATAAATGTACTTACTTAAGCTTATCAGACGATTATCAGTGGTTAGCCCTAGTAGTTTGATGAAACTAAGTGGAACTAACTTGTTCAGTTGTGGAGTTATTAAAAGAATACATGATAAAGTCATCAGTGCCAGTGGTGTGACAGGTAGCACACTTACCTTTGGTGCAAAAGGCTGTGGGTTCCACTCCAGGTGATTAGATTGCTGACACTACAGTGCAGGATTTGTGGTGGGGGATGTTGCAGTCCAGATTGTGCCATTCTTTGGATGAAATGTTAAACCTAGGCCTCATCTGCTTGAGTTGGTGGTAGCTCAGGTGGATGTAAAAGATCCCACTGCACCTATCAAAAAGGGTAGGGGAAGTTCCACAATGCCCTGGCAAAATTTCCCCTTGTAGTATAAATATCATCTTGGGTCTCCCCTGAATAGAGATTACTAGCCTAGTTGAACTAACCTGGTCAACAAAAGATAAATAAAAAATTGTGTTCTTTGACGATAGAAGGGTGATCATTCTTACACTTAAGATCCTGGCAACTTCGATCTTGTTTTATTAACATTAAGATACAGCTAAAAACATTGTTATGGATTTTGTGGAGTTGAGTGTGTTCTGCACTTTAAAGTTAATTACAAAGATAAAATCATCTGCAAAGAGAATAAAAGAGTCAACAACACACTGAATCAGTTTAGCATCATCAAAGTGTTCAAACATTGTAAATCCAAAAAATAAAAAAGAAGAGGAAGAAGAAGAAGAAGAAGAGGAAGAAGAACTGGTCCAAGCAGTAAATGCTGTGAGGCATCTGGAGTCACTAATCATGGGGAAGAGACTGAGTCATCTTATCTTACATATTGTACACTACCTTCAGAGCAGCTACTGGGCCATCTACAGGCACTGAAGAAGAGGCCATATGAGGCTAGCAGTTTCAGAAATTTGTGATGGTTAACTGCATCATAATATGAGGTCTTAAAACAGTAATACAGCAACCTTACTATGGCTGTCTTTTAGTTGTTGATGTTACAACTGCTTACAAGTCAGATTGTTTGCAGCTGAATGCTTGACTGTGTGGGCCTGACTGCAAGACACTCCAATACACAGACTTGATGGCACTCCAATAGACAGACTTGATCTGTAAGTATACTTTATTTAAGATGATGCTACATTGGAGGCAGTGTATTTAGAGACTGGGGAAGTGGGGGAAGAGCCCCCAAACTGAGGGTGTAGGAGAGCTTGCCCCATGCAAAAAAGCACTTTTTTATTTGGTTGTCACTGAACATGACTAGAGGCATTTTGGAGCAAAAGGCAGAGGGTTACTGGGCGTGAAGAAAATGGTACTTAACTAAAGTAGATCCCCTTACTATACTGTAGACGTATATGACAGTCTTCAGTGGTATAAAGCAGAGTTGTGTCTATTCCATGACCACGTCTAAAGCTACATTGTGTGCTAATTATGACAATAATATTACTGAAGTGCTGCAGGACCTGAACTTGTGAGCATTTTTTTTGTAATTTCAGGTGTTAGCAGGTAATTTAGTTTTTTTGATTGCTTGTTGGCAGATGGACCGCAGATGGTCAGTTTATGTTCTCATATCCTTTTTTCTACTTTTATTTCTGCCTTTGCACTGCTGCCTGCCAATTATTTGCCCCTCTCAGCCAATCAGCCCATGTTTCCCTATCACTGGAGCAAGTAGAATTCAGAAGGAGCCATCACATAGGCAACCATCTGGAGTGTGTAAATATTTTTTTACATTTTACCTTGACATTAGGTGGACTGCCTTGCCCACTTAAAAGAGACAACACACAGTTATTTCCCCAGTCTCCATCAGGGAAATCATCCACTACACATGTGGCCCAGACTGTGAGCATCCCATCCCTCTTTGATGGACACGCCCATCTTTCCTGCCTACACAGTGAAGCACCAGAGCCACAGTTCAAGCTTGGATTAACTGGTTCATTATCAATGCTTTATCCATCTATGCTACTAGGGCAGAAGACTACAGCTTTATTTTTTTGAGTGATCAAGGGAAGGCTGGGGGATATAATTCTGTGCTTCTGATTTTGGACCATAGTTTGGAGGTCTTCAGAAAGATATCATTAATCTATTTTTCTTCCTGACAGCTACTTAAAAGGAATCAAATTTATTGAATGTAGGCATTAATAAAAAGTTCAAAATCAAGTTTATTCACATTTGTCAGATATCAAGGTTGTTATGTTTTATGGATATTTTGTGGAATTATAATTCAAATATAGGAAGCCGGACACTGAAATTCTCAGATACCATAATTACATCTGCAATACTCTTGACATAATGATCAGGTGTAGTATACTCCCAACACCAGAAACTTTATCAAAGACCAAAGTTTGTATTGCAGGGTGACTACAGTTATCCTTTGACAGCATGTAGTCAGTGTTCAGATATCCGATGAGCTCAGAATTCACAGTAGAAGTAAGCCAGTGCACAATTTGTTCAATATATGAAGCATGGAAGTCAGGAGGACTAGTTTAAGACTTCTAAAGCTTGACCAGGTGCTGTTAAAACAGTAAAAACTTGTTGGGTTTGTGCATTGGCTTGCTTTGCATTCCCTGCAATTAGATAGTAAAATAAGTGATGAAAAGGAGGCATAATTTTACGAGCTTTTTTTTGTAAAATCTCTACACACAACTTCTCTACAGGAGAAAACTTTGTAGTCACTTTTCTTTTGCACTTCAATGATGCTGTCACAAGTGCCTGATTGCAGAGATACTTGGCAGATGCTATAAGTGGAATATGAAAATTCATTTGATAGTGTTATATTCTGGAGTTTAGTAGCTTAATGTCAGCATATTATGTCGTGTAGGTAGTGGTGATGGGTCAGTCAGGATGCATGCAGCATCAAAAGGCTTAATGTTATTATTGACATTTTATGACAGGCTATTATAAGATAGTTTCTGATTGGTTGCTCAAGTAAGAGAAGAGGACTGACTCAGCATATAAGGCACACTAGCTCAGGGAAGGGGGTGGTTGGTGAAGGTGGGAGGGGAAATTCATCTATGCTTCCACATTTTTGTGTGGTATCTGCAAAATCGTTGAATGTCCCAACAATGATCAATGAAGCATGCAAAGTATCCAGATGAGACTGACTAGGGGAAATGTTGTTTATGATGCATAATCTGTGGAAAGTGCATGCTGTCCACAAATGAAAGTAATTTAGTCTAAAGGCTCTAGTGACTGTAGTGTGAAAGGTGGTATGCAAGTGGTAGTTTTGAAAACAACCTTATGAATTAGGTATGAATGTCACATATAATTCGTACAAAGGTGTACTGTTGCAGTGAAAGTACAATGTCTTGGACAGATGACAGGCAAGTTTCTGAGATATGGAATAGTGAACCTCACAGTGCGATGAGTTAGCGGACTTTAGGGATTCCATACAGGATGCACTGCTGGAGATGCTGGGTGGGTAGATTGGTCTGATGAGGGAGATGATTTTTCTGAGCTATGATACAGAATCAGTATTGCCTACATATGGTAAGGCTTTGCTGTGTCTAATTATGGTGGATGCCAAAAAAGCAATTACTAGAAAATGGAAATCAAAATCTAAACCAACTGTACTGGAAGTAGTGAATATAGTAACAGAGATAAAACAACTGGAATTGAGATATTTAGAAAAGGGTAGGAGTAAACTGCATAGGAAAAAAATGGGAATTGTGGGAACAATACATACCATACAAGGGTGGAATGAGGTTTAAAATGTGGCAGGACTTAAATGAGCTATGTAATGTTTGAGTGAGAAAGATTGGTTAGACTATAAGTGATGTAAAATGTTTGCAACTGGAAGTGTGTCAATATGGTTTGTGATGTAAAATGCTTGCAACTAGGATTGTGTCTGTGTGGTTATTTTTCATTTATATACATTTATGATTGCCTATGTAGTGAGTGATAATTTAATAAGCTGTGTCTTGTTTAAAAAAGGCAGGAATTGAATAACTTATGCAATTTTGCTTAGGTTATATGATACATAGCAATGCATGTGAAGTAAAATGTTTGTTATGTTAATTATAGTTTGATTACTTTTATATAAATGTAAATTTGCCTATGTCACAAGTGATAATTCAATAAATGTGTTATGTCTTTGTTGCTTAGATAAGCTAACAGTGATGCAGCAGTTTGTTGTAAATACAAATGATCATTATCAAAAATTTCTCTGCAGGTCACAGAATTTAGATAAAGTTTTCAAATATATATGAGTATAAGGGGATAATAATCTCTAAAGGACAAATGCCTTGATAATGAATGTATGTTGTATATATATATATATATATATATATATATATATATATATATATATATAACAACTGATGTATAATGGCAGAGTACTTAAAAAAAGAATTCTCAGTCTGTAGTATAACATATTCCAAATATTAATACACAACAAATTCAAGCTGACTACAACATAGAATTATAAACACGAGTGCACATGAAGAACTGTTAATTGTTAGACAGTATATAAGTATTATGCCTGTAGCATCCAAAAACAGAGTGCCCAGGTGTACTTCTAGAAATTTCTACAGTAATATACATCTGCTGATGGTATGTATTTTAACACATCTGATTGCAAATGTTAGCCTAGGCAGCTTTTCTGAAAGGTAGAGGTACAATATAAGGACTATAGTCTATTCATTATATGGGGAGCAAAGGTGAGCATACCAGGAGAATTATTTCATCCATAAGACAGAACCATTTTTCTTTAAACTATAGCTCTTCTCATTAGAATGCTGACTGGTAACCAAGTCATTGGTGTATAAACAGACATTTGCAATGCATATCCACTCCTTTGTCTGAGATGTGATCAGTAGCACTGCCTTCTAGAAGGGAAGTACTTTTGTGTGATTATTGGTGTACACTGGAGACTCTACCAAGGAGATTGTGCATCAAGCTCCACCCCCACTCACCTAAGAGAGGAGAGCAGGCTAAATCTTATGATTTCACTCCAGCTCCAACAGGTACCTGAGCTGTCAATCAAACTTGGGGCATCTGAGTCATAATGTTTCTATGTTACAGGGCTCATAACTGCACATGCGCTTCAGAAAAACTGTGGAAATTTAACTGTGGCATTTTTAAAAGAAATATCACTAGAACTGGACACAAATTTAACTGATTGTTTACTTTTGAAATGCATACCAGTTCTGTTACCTACATTAACATAACATTATTAAAACCCATATTATCTTAGTTTCTTATATAAATATCACTATAATATTCTGACAGGTTGAATGGAATACCTTCCAAGTACACATGCTTACTTTACAGAAAGATACCTTCTTTTACATTATGGCATATAGGTTCATAGGTTCATAGGTGTGTACTAAGTTAATGGTCCTGGAGCCTTTACAAGCCTAGCCCATAGGATTACCCTGGCATCGTGCCACCCAACCTTATTTCCCAGTGCATCTGTTGAGTAAAGCCACTGGAGTGATCCCTGGGGTGAATTTTACCCACTCATCAAGATTTCTCTTGAAGAGGGCCAGTGAGGTGCTCTGCTTGACATGTATGGGAATTCTATTCCATAGCTGGTGGTGCTGCGGTAGGGTTGTCGCCTCATAGCAAGACGTTGTCCCGTTTGATTCTCAGCTAGAGCGTCTTCTGTGTGGAGGCATATGTGAATGGGGCGTGCCTTCGTTGAAGGTTGTGCGTCAGGGCTGGTAACCCAGTACGTAAAAATCCACTACCAATCATTAGCGGACCGGAGTTCCGCTGTTGCGACCCCTAACCGGGAAAAGTCGAAAAAACAAACAAACAAGCATGGACAGTCTATGTGTTATTATGCATACAAGTATCTAATGGGCAGCCAGTGGAGTCTGTAACAAATCAAACTATAGTTTGATTGATCTGAACCTGTCTGTGGCAGTCTGCCTACTTATGGGAATTAATTATGGATGTATATGCTGGCTGCACCAATCAAATACCTTACTCATGCACTCTGTTTTGTAAAGCAGAAAGCTGATGGTTCTGTAACTTTCACACAACTGTTTTTCTTGATAGCTAGAATGCTTGAAAACCAGTAATGAGATAATGGGGAAGATAGACTTCATGATACTTACCTGAAGGAAATAATCACATCTTGGGGTTAAGCACACCTTACTCTACGCATTGCAGGTAGAAGACATCTTATTTAGTCTATGGGCACTACAATGTAGTTGTTAGACTGAGGGTATTCGTAATGTGTTCACTATAGTACATTAAGGTAGAATAATAGGACTGAAAATATAGAGGCAGACTTGTGTTTTCACATATGCATTCAGTTTCAGTGAAAGACAGCTTGGTAGAAAGGAAAATATAATCTTGTTGGCTAAGCATGGGATGTGCAGAAAAATCAGTTTCATGGGAAATTACAGAATGTTCCTTGTGATGCCCGTGCACTGGCCCAGTAATCAAGGAGCCTCAATCCTCATCACTAACACCAGTGAGGGGTGCCCACATAAGGGAAGGATAAAAAATACACACACTGTAAAGTACAATTTCCCTTAAGAGCACACAGAGATCACAATCAGCCTGGGGCTGGTTTCTCCCTTTCTCTCCAGATCCCCAATAAGACTCCCCACTGGCATAGCTGTAGAGTAAGGTCCTTAGCCAGGGTCCCAAGCCAAGTCCTCCTAGCACTCTCTGTCCAACCAGTGCTTTGTGTCCTTGCCCAAGTAGCTGACACACACACACACACACACACACACACACACACACACACACACACACACACACACACACACACACACACACGCACACACACACACACTTTGAGATATGATCTATATACAACCATACAGACACTCCTGGGGAAGGCTGGCACAGGTTCACTAGCTGTGCCCCTTCTGGCCAGGCTATAAGGTAGTAATCACTGCCACCATGACCCTTACTTATCAGCTACTAATAAGGCCCTTACTAAATGGTGTCCAATTATACTGTGAAATATTATTATCCAAATGGAAAGTGTGACTGAGCAGCAAGGCTTATTTGGAGTGGCTTTGTACATTATCACTATATACATGCAATGTACTCTAGAGCTTAAATTATCTCTACACAAATCAGCCACAGTTGAAAGGTTTAAAAATATTTAATAAATTATTAAAACACAAGACAAATCTCCACAATTCAACACAGTGCTAGTCAAGAGTTCAGAGATCACAGGAAAATGCTTAAAATTATACTGTAGAATAGTCTGACATAAATATAGAAAATAGCTAGACTAAACTTACTATTTTCTATCTATTTCGACAAGAGACACTAAAGTCTATGTTCCTAGTTACATACAGAGAGTGTAAAGCAAGTGCTGGTGAGTGGTCAGTTCTGAAGACAAATGCAAAATGCTCCCCACTCTGTCTCTGAGAAAATCATTTAAATTGATAATACATCCTGCTGACTCATTTTAGATTACATCATTCTTAACAATTCTCTGGTTAGCAAGGCTAATAGAAACTCTACATTAACATTTCTTAGTAGGCTTGCACTTGGTCAGGAAACTACAGCAATTAAAGACATTATATATGTAAAATCTAGCAATTAACACTAGTCTCAAAACAATAGAAAAAATCTGCTAGTTCAGACACCACGGCTCCAAGCCCTGAGATCAAAACAGTCATAAAATGTTTGACTTATCAGCTTTCTCACAGCAGAGTGCACTGTTGTTACATTTTTGCAGTTCAACATCCAATACAGTCTTTTCAAATTTGAGAAAACAAACCTGTGGCTTATATTAATATTTACAAACTACAGAATTATCTACAAAATTCTATCTAGCTAGGTTGGCAGCCTTCACATATCTTCACATTCCTATCTCATGGGAAATATATGTGTACTTGCAATGAAATGCTAGATAAAGAATAGACAGGCACTGTGAGGCACATGCAAGACAAGGCTTGAAATCCAAGGCTAAAGAGGCATGTAAAACATTACAGGGTTTTGGTATTATTAGAAAATACTTCAGATGTGATCGGTTGAGTCAGTTAAGTTAGCATTTAAACTGATATGCAAAAGGTCTTTTGCAGTACAAACAGTCAAAGATGTAAGATGTCAGGTCAAATATCCATGCTATTCAGGAGAAAAAGAATGTTTCGGTTAATATTTTTCAGAAGAATCAGAATATACATGCAGAAACTTTGGATACAGTATCCGCACTTACTATTATCCAGTATTCCAGAATTTCTACAGACTGTTATTATCAGCACTGTTATTGAAGACAGTATTCAGATATTGTTAATATCTAATAAAGTATTTTTAACGAAACTACAGCATGTGCAGAATTTATTCTGAAGAGTACAAAAAGACTTGTCCCATAAAGTAGAGACTGGCACCTGTTCAGCATAAGTAATTAACAGATAAAGATTTTCATTCCAGTCTCATTTCGGTTATTTCTATTTAATTGCAGTATATGTTCATAGGTAGGCACTAGGCTATCTGCCCGAAGGCATTTATAAGCCTAGCCAGAATGTGTTGGCTTTCACCGATCCCTAGATTAGTCCCCTGTGCCTCTGTCCAGCAGAGCCACTGAAGTGATCCCAGGGAAAACTTTCTGTTTCCCATCCACTCGTCAAGGTTTCTCTAGAAGAGTGCTAGTGAGGAGCTCTGCCTAATGTGGATTGGAATCTTGTTCCAAAGCATGGGAAGTCTCTGGGACAGGAATCTATCCCTCCAGCACATCCTATTTATTGTTGTGGTGAGGTTTAGATCCCTAGAGCGTGTGGCTTGAGGGGATAAGGTTTTCTTTAGGTGGAGCATGTCCATCAATTCTGGGTTGGACATGGCCTTATATGTCAGGCAGAGATCACCTCTGAGCAGCCGGTATGCAACTGAGTACAGCTGGAGTTTCTTCAGTTGAGCTGCATAGGGCATCTGTTTGAGGCCAGTGATCCTCTTGGTGAGGTACTTCTGTGGTCTTTCCAGCTGTTGCAGGTGTCTTGTAAGGTACATCCCAAATGGGGCATTGTACTCTATCATGGGTCTGATGAGTGATGAGTAGAGGGGCACAATGACCTCTTTTGATCTGGATGCAAACCCTTTTGTGATTAGGTGGGCCACATAGAAGGATTTTCTAACCACTTTGGCAATGTGATTATCAAAGGAGAGATTACTGTCTACTTGGGTCCCCAGATCCCTTATTATGTTTTCAATATTTAGGGGACTACCACCTATGTGGTAGTTTGTGGGTACTTTGTTATTTCCAAAGGGAATAACTATGCACTATTTGGCATTTAGCTTGAGGTATCCATCTCAGTGAGACCCTTTTGGAGGATGTCTGTGTCAGCCGGTGAGTCAATTATAGCCCCTAGTTTGCAGTCGTCTGTGAACTTGGTCAGCCATAGCCCTCCTGTGCTTGCATGTACCTCTGAGAAGTATATGCTGAACAAGACGGGTCCTAGGATTGAGCCCTGGGAATGCCACTTGTAACCGGTTTAGAGTCAGACCTAGCTCCCGCAACTCTCACCATGTGGGTTCTGTCCATTCGCCAGTTGGCAACCCATCTTGTGACATAGCGATTTCTGTTCAGGCTGGTGAGCTTGTCTATAATACCAGAATGGGGAATGGTGTTGAAGGCCTTTGTAAGGTCTAGGTAGGCTGTGTGTACCACCTTTCCCTCATCTATAGCCTTGGTAACTCTCTCAAAGAAGTCCACCAGGTTAAGGAGGCATGATCTGCCCTTAACAAAGCTAAACTGGGTAGGGTCCAGTGTTTGGAGGTTCCCAATGTCTCTGTTAATGAGTTCCATGATGATGCGCTCCATAGCCTTGCAGACCAAGCTAGTCAGGCTTATAGGGCGATAGTTCCCAAGGTCTGTTATGGCTCCACCTTTATGGAGTGGAATAACTGTTGCTATGCACCACTCTATGGGTACGTAGCCTGTGGAGAGGCTGAGTTTAAACAGTGTGGTTAGGTGAAGGGTTAATTCATCTTTGAGCTCATGTAGGATGCAGCCTTGGACACCGTCCGGTCCCATTGATGCTGTGTTTTTGGCTTTGGAGAGGGCTATTTTAACCTGAGTGTCTGTGATTTCAGGGGCTCTACATTCTTTTGGTATGGTTATGGGCCCTTTTGGGGGTGAGAGGGGGGTGAAGTTTGCACTGAACCTGTCTGCCAGGATGTTGGCAATATCGGTTGGTTCAGTGCATTTTGTGCCATTCTGCACTAACTCTGAGCAGATCTGAGCATTGCCACTTAGATTCTTGACATAGCTAAAGAATGCCTTGTGGTTATCTTTGGAGTCCTGGGCAAGTTTTCTTTCAAAGCTCGCCTTGGACGATTTTATGAGGGATCATAGTTTCTTGCTGATACTGATCAGGGATGTCTTCCCTTCTTGGGATTTTACTTTTTTCTGTACTAGTTTCCTCCTTCTATTGTATAATTTGTTTATGGCAGAGGTCCACCAGACTGGTTTCCTTTTCTTGGAGGAGTGAGTCTTGGTTTGGCTTGGGATAGCAGGATCCATGCATTCTTGTAGGTGCCCATAGAATGCATTAGTAAAGGATTTTGCAGCTTGGACAGCGTTATCCTTTAGCATGGGGGTTTTGAAACTTTACACCTCCGTTTTAAGTATAGCGAAATTTGCTTTTGAAAAGTTTTTCATGGTGGTTTCCTTGTCCGGGGGTGGGGGCAGAATGTGGATATCCAAAGTGATTTGTTTATGGTCAGATCTAACCAGCAAGGGGTGACCTCTGGTGTGGAACATCGGTCACCCATTTTGGTGATGACCAGGTCCAATATGCTATCACCTCTGGTGGGAGTGTTGACCAGTTGTTCCAGGGCATTTGAGTTTATAAATTCTGGGAAATGTTGGACAAGTGAGTTAGTACTCGAGTAGTTCTCCCAGTTAATGTTTGGGTAGTTGAAATCACCCAATATTAGGGTGTTTGGTAGGACCTTTATGTTACCCAGTGTTTCCAGAAATGCGGAAGGGGGTCCTGGGACAAGGTGGGTGATCTGTAGCAAGCTACAATTTGAATTGCAGTTTTGCCCGTTGTTAGTTGCACGTGGATAATCTCTGAAGCATTGTGCTGTGCCACTAACCTGGAGGTGTGGGTATCCTTGATGAATATGGATACTCCCCCACCTTTTGTAGTTCGGTCCGGGCTCTGTGGCCGAAATGTATGGTATGAGTTGTAGCCTGGTAGTGCTGGGGTGCTCTCTGGAGCCTTACACCAGGTTTCTGTTACTGCACATATATCGATTTTCTCCATACTGAGGAGTGCCTCGATTGCATGCATTTTGAGGTTTAGACCTCTGGCATTGAGCAGTATTACCCTCAGATTTTTGTTACTTGGGCTATTTACGGTGGTGGGTTTGTCTTTTGAGCCTTGCCTAAAAAAGGCAATATGGGGGTGGGAAAAGCCTTGGCCAGTATACGAAAACCTAAGGGTGACAGATGCAAGCCATCTCTAGAGAAGCAGCATGGCTTGTCGAGCATGTCATCCCAGGCAGACAGACACTGGATCCCCTTTGAGTGACACCAGAAACTTAGCCAATTGTTGAAATTGATAATTTTTTCTTTATACCGTGGTATCATTCTTGGTGAGGGCAGGATGCTACTCAAGGTCAAGGTCATACTGGCCTGGGCTACCTGATCAGAGAGCTCTTCCATGTCTCTTTTCATGTAGTCCAGGGAGGTATAGCTCAGGTCATTCACACCAACATGGACAATGACAGAGTCGTATTTGTACTTGTTCTGGAGTGACCTGAGTGCTTGTGTTATGTGGCAGATCCTGGCACCTGACAGGCAGCTAACAGTAACCTTCTCCTTATTCAGCCTAGTGAGTGGGACGTCAGTGTGCCTGACTATAGAGTCACCTATTACTAGTATGTTGAGTATGTTATTTTGCCTTGAGGGCTGTGATTGTGTAGCACACTGGTTTTGTGAAGTATATGTTTCATGGTTTGTGTTGGGGGGTGGAGGTTGCTTGGATGTCTGCTTTGGAGGGCTCTGTTGCTTTTGTAGATTTTTATTTAGAGCCTCTGAGTATGTTTTTGTGTATTTACATGTGTTTTTTACCAGTGCTGGTTTAATGGGTCTATGTGAGACTGGTAGTGCAATGCCAGTATTTCCCTTCTCCTCTTGACTGTCTGATCCAGTCTTGGGTTGAGAGAGCTTAGCCATCAGTTTGGATGTATAATTGCTTCTCTCGCATGTATTAGTGTTTGGAGGTAGGAGGAGAGGGTTTTCTGTGTACATGAGGCAGTTGTTACATTTCCTCAAAATGCCCAGATTCACCAGTTAGACTGGAGAGTACACCTGAAAGTGTCCTTTGGACATGCTTGGATAGGTACAGTAAACTGTTTTACTGAATGGCTGGTATGGTCAAATAGTAGTGCTAGGGTTTATAAGTGCTTGCTATGAGTTTTGAGCAAGCACCAGGCTGGGAAATGAATGGCTTGAGTGCTTAAGTTGAAAGTTTGTCTAGTTCCAAGGGAAAAATTGAAGAGGAGACTTTGTGGAGCTGGGAATAGTTATACCCTAGCTAACCGGCGCTGCCCGGCACTCAAAACCAGGCAAATGTGGTTTTTATAGCAGAGAAATGAAATAGATAGAAATTAGCCCAAAATGGCCAATAAACTACTACTTTCTGACTTGAAACCACTCCTCCAGGGACAGATAGGCTGCTCAAAGCTCCCCTCTCTGACAGGTGAACAGAGAATCTTCCTTCTATCCAAGTAAGGTATGGGCAAATACAGAGAGCTGTAACACAGCCCTGAATTCAGCACTAACCTGAAAACTGGACTATACTAGCCTACAAAGGTGGGAAACAAGTATATATATATTTTTTTTTTCAGAAAAGAAGCAGACACAATCAAAAAAACACTTTAAATGCGCATAAAAAGATGCTTATTGTTATATATCTCAGTTCAGAGTTGTAGTCAATGCCCCTAGTAATAAAGTAGGATGAAACACAAATACAGTAAAAGCAGATGAATAAAGTGCAATTTTATATATATATATATATATATATATATATATATATATATATATATATATATATATATATATATATATATATATATATATATATATATATATAAAAAACAATAGAAAACAAACAATCTGATTTAAACAAGTTACCCAATTAACCAGAAAAAAACTCAAAATTGAGTCCTGTTCCAGCAGTCTTCAATAAGACAAGTTCTAACTGCACACTCCCGCTACTAGGGTGCAGGGGAGCCTTCTCCAAAAAAGATGGCCTGGATCAGTGCTCAAGTTATACAAACAAAGCTAGATTCAGCAGGCCTGAATCTGGTCCTATGTTACAGCAACAAGGTGCACCAATTTCAGAAAGAAACAGTTCGAATAAGCAGGCACAATAAGGCTGTGACCAGAAATTCCCAGCTCAGAAGGGCAGAATCCAGCCTCTCCTCCCACAAGAGTGCAGACCACAAACCTTCTTAATGTAGAATAACTGGCCTGAAGCCCAAGTGTTTAAACCAGAACTAATACACTTTTAGAATAGCAGACATTGAGCTTTCAATCAGCAATTCCCAGCTTAGAAAGATGTAAGCTACCTGTCTTGCCACAACAGTGTAGACCACAAACCTTCTTAATGTAAAACAACTGATATGAAGCCCAAGTGCTTAAACCAAAAGACTTAGAATAACAGTTACAATTTAATCAGGCTACTACCAAGCAGCAATAAGTGCAGCAGAATAAATAAAACTGAGTACTTTTAAGAAGAGGCGAAAGCAAAATAAAGAAGGAGGAAACACAAATACAGTAAAAGCAGATGAATTATTATTTTTTTTTGTTAGTAAAGTGCAAGGAGAGATGAAGGAAGAACCTAAGTGGATTGGCCTTCTCGAATCTTCTCTCTGTATTATGTATACTACAGCATTATCAAGTCTTTCAATGGCGAGCCTACCATTGATGGGGGGACAACAGTTAAAGTAGACACTCCAAGTGCAGTTAAATGTTGAAAAGATCCCTATTCAAATCACAACTAGCTACAGACCCCCAGCTTTGACTCAAGATGTCCACTTCACCTATCTGGACCTCTTCAAATCTATCAAGATTCAACCCTTTACCCTGATCCTGGGTGTCTTTAACTATTCAACCATAGATTGGAAGAACTACTCATGCCAAAACACAAATGCCCAGAGAGTCCTTGATTTCATCAATGCAAATGCCTTGGACCAGCTGGTTAACACCTCTACAAGAGGCCATAATATCTTATTAACATGAGTAACCACTGCAGCATCCCTACAGTGTCATCCTCCCTGGTAAGATCCAACCACAAAGTGGTCACTTTAAAAGTCACCATCTCCCCTGACCCCCCAGCTAGGGTCAAACAAAAAAAACTTCTCCAAAGCTGAGTACAACCTCCTGAGAGAAGGTGTAAACAGCTTCACAACCCCCTCCCCCTCCATAGGAACTGACACATATGTCCAAACCTACACCAAAGTATTATACAAGCATTAGTATAGCTGCATGGAATCAGGAATACTTGACAGGACACAATCCTTCTCCTCAAGGAAGAGTAAATCTGTCTGCTGGACATCTGCAATAAATAAACACTACAATAAAAGGAAAAAAATGCTGTTCAGGACCAAGAAGATGCAGGTGCCCAATTGGAAGTAATCTCTACTTAGCCTGAACAAGCAAATGAAAGCACTAATGAAATCCTCCAAAGCAAAATTCGAGTCCAAACTGGCCACATCTACTAAAGACAATCATAAGGCCTTCTTCACATATGTCTGCAATCTGAAAGGAAGCACTCAGATCTACTCAGAACCAGTGGTCAAGGATACCACATACACAAATGCAGTAGATATAGCCAACCTGTGGGCAGATAGGTTCAGTCAAAACTTCACCCCTCTATCCCCCTCCATCAGTAAATCAGGACATTCCCAGAACCAGCCCACCCTTATCTCTAGCGAGCAAGTCATCACTGCCCACTTGCAGCACCATTAGGCACCCTATTCAGCCAAAGTCTGAGTACCGGCTTTATCTAGGCTGAGTGGAGGACAGCCATTGTCATCCCTTTGCACAAAGGTGGAGCATCCACCGATCCAGGAAATTATAAACCCATCAGCCTAGCTAGCCTGATCTGCAAGGATTATCAGAGCCTCATTAACAAGGACATTGGCAACCTCCAAACACTCGATCCCACACAGTTTGTTTTCACCAACGGGAGGTCATGCCTGTTAAATTTGGTCAACTTCTTTGAGACAGTCGCCAAAACCATGGATGAGGGGAAGACAGTGCACACTGCCTACCTTGACGTGGCTAAAGCCATCAATACTACTCCCCACTTGGGTATAATAGGTAAAGTCTCTCAATTAGGCATCAATTTGTATGTTACGAGACGGGTAGAAAACTGCCTCACTAACAGAACTCACCTAGTCAAAATAGGGGAAGCTACCTCAAGCAGTAGACCTGTAATGAGTGGTGTACCCTAGGGATCTGTCTTGGGGTCTCTGTTGTTTGGGATATACTTTTCTGAGGTGCAGGCCAAAACCAGTGGGCTATGGGTGGCCAAGTTTGCAGATGAATGCAAGCTCTGTGTTGTCATCATTTCTCCTACTGATGTGGAAATCCTCCAAGAGGATCTCACCCAAACAAATGACTGATGCCAGAAACATGGCCTCAAAATGAATGCCAAAAAATGCATCATCATCCCCTTTGGGGAGAGTGATGTCCCCACAAAGTATCACATTAATAAAAAGGTCCTAAGCATGCAATCAGTCGTGAGGGACTTGGGCACCCAGGTTGATAACAAAATGACTTTTGACCACCATATTTCCTCCATTGTAAAGAAAGCTTTCTACATGGCCCACCCCATTAGTAAAAGTATCTCATCCAGGGACAAGGAGGTCATAACATCCCTGTATTGTTCCCTTTTAAGACTCATTTTTTAGTACAATTCCCCTTTTGGCATGTACCTCACAATGCACATGCAGCAGCCAGAGACACCACCGAGGTTCCTCACCAGGAGAATCCAGGCCCTCAAGCAGCTACCCTCAAGCAGCTACCCTACACAGATAAGCTAAAAGCCCTGTCCCTCTACTCAGTCTCATACAGACTCCTCAGAGGTGACCTCTGTCTGGCATACAAAGCTATCTCAGACCTCACCTTGATGGGACTGCTGCATATCTGCAAGTCAAGCTCCACTTGAGTAACTTGCACGTGTGACCTCAACCTGGTCTGTGACATGAATAGGACTTGTTGGAGGGACAGATTTGTATCCCAGAGACTTCCCCTTCTGTGGAACAGACTCCCTCTCCAAGTCAAGCAGAGTACCTCATTAACCCTTTTAAGCACAACCTGGATAACTGGATGGGGAGCAGAAAATACACCCCTGGGATTCTACCTGTGTCCCTGCTGGGCAGGGGCATTGGGTGCTGATTTGTCAGAACATGAGCTAAATTCTTGGCTAGGCTTGTAAGGGTCTCAGGGCCAATAGCTTAGTAACTTCCTATGAAGTTCCTAAACCCCATAGCAACCTTATCAGCAGTCAGAGTATGTGTATTCTACCACTGTTTTTCCAGGCAAAGGACTGTGAACTCCATACAGCATAAGGCCACTGCTGACAACACTACAGTTACTCCTTACAGAACAGACCATTTGGTAAGACACCACTAATATTCCAAATGTAAACTCCATATGAAAGACAGCCACTGCAGATGATGCACCAGTTTTTCCTTACATATAGAAATTGCAGCTGTTAGACAAATTGCAGAGCACCAATGTTTATTCAAAACCCTACTTCAGAAAAAATCTTTAATGAACATCAACAAACCAGCAGTACTTCAAAAACAAACTTCATCAGTGTTCCTTCAAAACATAAAAAAAATTATCTGGTTAACAGCAACGTACTTCACCATCTTCACAAACTTTTAAGTTTCCAGTGTGACATCACACAACAAGAAAAAGTTTAAAAAGCTGCAGGTGACAAGACACATTAATCATAAAGTTAGTCTCTCTTATAAATGTAAAAATGTATGTACTTTTTAACAATAATTATCAGAAAAGTTTAAATACATCAGTTATGGTATATTTTATAAATAAGTCAACCAATACTTTTACAATAAAGACACCAGTAAATGTTTGGTTTAAAGTTTAAAATTGGGTAAAGCAGTCTAAAAAACTGTGTTCCAGAAATGTTCATTTAAAGCTGAAGGTTATTAGTTCAGAAATGTTATTTCTTTACAGACACAAAAGGGTTAAATCATAGAAGCACACTGCAACAGATGCACCATCTCATAATTCACAGAATGAGTCAGCTTCTGCCAGTAATTTTTGTTTACAGTCTTCAGACATCAGTCTAAAAGCTAAGCACATGTAATTCAATAGAGATAAGTCATAGTACAGTTTCAAATACAAATGTTGAGAATGTGATAAATTTTAGTTCACATGTAATTCAAAGTACAGAGCTAAGTAACCGTATTGTAAATACAGATATAAATACAGTCAATGTATGTAACATGGAGATTTCCCAAGCAAACATTTGCAATGTCTCAAGTTCACATTATTTCAAATACAGAAGTTCAGAATGGGGATAAGAGGGGTCAGAGTGCAGATTTTATTCAGTCTGATAAAATAAACACCAGCATAAATGATATACACATTTCAGAGCAAAATAAAGAAAAAAATGCATACCTTACCTCAAGTCAATGTTATTACTAGTGTTTCAGGGCAAAGTAAAGAAAAAATGCATACCATAGCTCAAGTCAGTGCTGTTGCTAGTTCTATAAAAAAGATTTTCAGCTTATCTATAAAAGGTGTGGCAGTCCAGAGCATTTATCTGTCATTGTTTAAATGTTGAAAAAATGACAGTATTTCATTGTTTACAGAAAATTATGAATAATGTAGTAATTAGTAAAAACAAATCAACTTCAGTCAGAATTTAAAGGGTCAAATATTACAGCAATTAGTTCGAAGTGTAACAGGTATGTACTAGGTATAAACGTCATCTGAGTTATATGTTGTTTTAGATTTCAGTAAAAAGATTTTATGGAAAAATGAAAATGCTACAGAATGTACAGTAGTACACACAGATGACACTCGTAAAAATTTGCATGCAGTAGATTGTGCAAATGTACAGAATTTAAATAATTGGTTATGACAGGAACATGCCAATTTATGAGTTAAAAAATAAAATAAATTTCAGTTCAGCTGACACAGCTGAAGTGCTCAGAAAGACATACTGGGTGTGACCAGTTTAAAAAGGGTAACAGTTTGTGTAGGGTGTACCAGAAATGGGGGTCTGTATTAGAACATCAAAAGTTTAATGGTTTGAATCACTAAATGTCACCCTTTAATGATCAAACCATTAAAATTTCAAATGTTCAGAAAAAATAAATTAAAAAAAAAGAAAGTCTAAAGGGTGTAGGCAAGGGGGGCAAGCCCCCCTGCACCCACCACCCCCACTACTTAAATATGCCAACTCCAAGACCGCACTACATTGAAGTAAATGGAAATCTCCCCTTACGGAGATTTCCGTTTACCCGTTTGACATTCTGCACTTTTGCTATTCTCATGTCAACATTGGCTTTCGAGAATATAATAGGTAACCCAGAAATGGGACTCATGTTAATTTGCAGAATAAAGGGTTTACAGTTACAGATCTGGCAAATGAATTGTTTGTGTTATTGTTTTGTTTAGCAGACATTGTTATTATGGTAGTAAAGTGTTGCTATGCATAAATAATGTCTTGATACAGGGTTCCTATTAGATGACCGAAGACGCATTCTATGGAATGCGTCTTGGTTGAACTTAAAACAACGAAAAGGCAAAATAACGAAGTGGCTTTTAAGCAAATTCTTTCCCAGGTAAAGAATTTGCTTGGCTGCTTCCGTTACTTTGCCATTTGGTTGAACTTAAAACAACGAAAAGGCAAAATAACGAAGTGGCTTTTAAGCAAATTCTTTCCCAGGTAAAGAATTTGCTTGGCTGCTTCCGTTACTTTGCCATTTTCGGCACTGTAGTGCGATCACGGAGTTGGTATATTTAAGTAGGGGATGTGGGGGGGCAAAGCCCCCCACTTCATATATTCTTTCAATTTTTTTTTTCTTTTTTTTTTTGGAACAGCGATTCTTTCCCTTGGAAAAAAATCGCTTTTCTGAGCTTTCGAGATTGTAAGCTTTCGCTTACATGGGGTAGATTATTCATCGTTCATTTTTTTAAGCGTTCGATGATATAATATAGACCCTTGATAAAGACAGAGACAAAAAGGCATTCACAGATATTAAATGATGTTTTGCTAGTTTACATAATGTAAAATTTAAAGTCAATGCTACATTTTAAAAGTGACAGTACAGTTAAAAGTTCAGATCCTATGCAAGGAAAGAGTTCATCACAAATATTATGTGTCATTAAAGCCACAGGTTCAACTAATTTTTGTATACTTGTTGTATAAAGGACAGACAATTAACTTTCAGAATTATGCCATATAAGGAAACTTTACATACATGTATAAAGGGCAGGCAAGTAAACTTCCAGTATCAGATCAGTTTAACTCTAGTAATAAATATGTCTGTATAAACAGTTCAAGACTGTATATATTTCATGCAGAAGGTGCAGTTTATCAGATTACAGGCCAGCTCAGTGAAGACAGTATTATATGCCATAAAACAGTATGGGAACGGTCAATTTAATATTCTTAGTGACAGTTTATGTAGTTACAGTTCTTACTATTTATCAAAAAAGAAAATTGTAGTCAGTAATGATAAATCCTTGCATCATTCAGTAGTACTGACAAAATCAAATGATGTCAGTTAAAAGAATGAATATGTTAAGACAGTAAGTGGAGTTTCACACACAACAGTATGTTAGGACCAGAGGGTCATGGAAGTTAACATAAAAAGTGCATCAATTGAGGCTGATTTTTCAGTTTGATTTTGAATAGAGTTAAGAACAATAGTCACCCAGCCTTGTGAAAGAGATGGAAAGGGGGAGGTTTTAAATGCATGGACACTTGAAAACATCCTTCAATACCTCAGCAGTGATTAGGATAATGCAGAGTAAGGCCTAAACTTGGCAAGAGCTGTGGTGCACAAGTCAAACAGAAAAACTGTGCACAACAGATGTGCATTTATGTACATTAGAGTTAAAGCAAGTATTGTATGTAAATGTTCTCATGTTTTCAGACAGTTGTATAACAGTACTAGTTTTATCTTTATGTTTTTATCCATATTCAGATAATACTAACAGAAAAAATGTGCTTATAGTTTAATTTCTAAAATATAACATTTACCAGATTTCAGTTATGCTTTTATCTGTGTTCAGGTAACACTGGCACAACTTACTCCTCTAGTATTAGTTTAGTTAGTTTCCAGAATATACATGGCTATTTTAAATGTTCAGTATAAATATGTATCACTTTAATGTAAATTTCAGTCAAGTTTCAGAGTATGACATTCATACTCAGTTATAAGTTTAGTGTAGTACATTTCAGTCAAATTTCAGAATATAGCATTAATACTCAGTTACAACATGCAATTACATCACACTTCACATTATTCAGTCATTAGTTTAAGGTCAAAGTGACAGAATTATTTTGTAAACAGCATCACACATCACATTATTAGTTTTAAGGGTAAAGTGAACATTATTTGTAATCTAAAGAATAGATAGTACTAGTTATTCAGTATACTCAAGGCATAACAGGACAGGATTAATTTGTTAATTAATTTCCAGATTACAGTGCACATTACATAATTATTGTACCTTAGACAGAAAGTTAAAAAGACACTGATGGAATATGCAAAACTATATATCTGAAATACAGAAAGCATAGGCGTTAGTAAACTATTACAATGCATAAATATTTACAGGATATTTAAGACACAAATTTAAAAGGCAGATATCTATTACAGAACATAACAATCAAAAACGTATCAATAAATCTAGCTGAAAATTTACAGACACAATGTTAATACAGCCTATGGTAATTATGCTTCAAGTCCAGTTATAAAGGTATCCCTCTAGTGCTGATTTAAGTTAGTCTTTAGAAAATAGCCATCATGCTTGATAGGCTGTATAATAAAAAAAGGACTAAGTACACAACGTTTAAAAATGTAAATCCTTGGACAAAAGGAAAAGGATTCATTTGCTATAAGAGAGAGATGTCATGGTACAATAAGGTACCAGTTCATAAGCTAGAAAACATAGGCAATAGACAGTGCAATTTTACCATTACAGCATACAGAGATAGGAAAGAAAATAGGCAGAATTAACAGTTTGTACTCAATGTAATGTAACTGAAGACTCACAGAGACAGGTGCAAAATGTATATGGAATTTTCTCCATGCTGTTTTTGGAACAGGAGGGTTGAAAGAATTACCTGGCTTAATCAGTTTTAGACCCTACAAAATTAAAAGACACTAATTTTCAGAATAATATGCAGGTTTTAGATATATCACACATACATCAGAACTTAGACTTAAATACTCTAAAGACTATGGATCTAGGTGTCACTCGTCTGGTCAGGATAAAACAGGCGAACATCTGTGGGTTTTGTTCAAGCAGCTTTATTATGTGCAAACACATCAGGATTGAGGCTTAATAACTTTAACTTTGATAAACGTATAAACAAACCAGCTATTATATTCATACGTGCTCATACTCTGGCTGCACTCTCAAAATGGCACTGAAGCTAGCACGTGCTTGCTATTTATATGCATGTCTGTCCTTGAAGACGCTTCTTAAAGGTACAACATACACACACTATTCTACATTCTCCCTGTTTGTGAAATGAGTCATACATTATTGACGACGTTAATTGACATGCAATTGATACACAATTCTTTGACATGCAATTATACAGAACTAAATACATGTAGACAATTATGTTCAGGTTGCTGTGTATTTCACACTAGGTCTGGAAATACAATTAAATCGCATGACATAGAAATTAGAACTAGGTCTAGCAACTGGGACTGTCTCTGCTGAATGTTCAACTTTGAGAACATCAGAAACATTATCAGGAATGGAAGTAGGAGTTAAGGCACGTTCTGCAACAGGAAAATTGTCTAGATTGCTCTGAGATCTAGAATCTGTATCACAGGAACAATGCTGTGGTATTGATTCTGATACAGGAAGAAGATGTCTGCGATTTCTCCTGTACTCCACACCCTCAGACTCCACGAAATAGGATCTTGGCTTGGCACATATACCTGTTATTTGACCAATCTGATCTAAACCTTTCACCATCTGTATCCTGACTGTCTCTCCTTCTTTCAATGGATGAAGAAATCTGCTCGATTTGTCATAGCTGGACTTCTGGAAAGTACGCTTTCTGAATATTTGGGCTTTGATTGTTCTGTTGTTTTTAGCTTTAGGCCTCAACAAACTGGAACCGATAAGCAAAGTTGTTCTGGTTTGCCAGTCTCTGAGCAGGCGCGCCAAGTATATCATCACAGGGTATGTTTCTGAGATTAAGTAAATTCAAAAAGACATCAGTAGTATCACATTTTAACTTCTCTAGTAATTGCTTTGCATTTTGCACTGCATGTTCAGCTAGTCCATTTGACTGTGGGTATTCTGGACTACTAGTAACATGTACAAAGTCCCATTCTTTTGCAAATTTCTGAAACAACTGACTGGTAAATTGGGTACTATTGTCAGAGATAAGCTTCTGACTCCCATGGACTGAGAAGTGATGTTTCAACTCGATGATAACAGCAGCGGATATTAGATTAGGTAGCAAATCAATCTCAAACCAGTTCAAATAAAAGTCTACCAACACTAAGTAATGCTGATTGTTCCACTCAAATATATCAGTGCCTACTGTTGACCAAGGTAGTTCAGGAACTTGACTTAGCTGAAGTGGTTCTCTTTGCAAATGTGGTTTAGTACTATTGCATACTGAACAAGAAGAAAGTACTTTATCAATATCTTTTGCGAGAGAAGACCAAAATACTAATCCTCTTGCCCTTCCTTTGGTAGATTTGGAACCTGGGTGACCACAATGCAACATCTGGCTATATTCACATTGTAAGGAAGCAGGAACAACAATTTTAGGACCTTTGAAAATAATGCCATCTTCCATCAACATCTCATCTCTGTAAGGAAAATAAGTTTTCACTTCAAGAAGTATACTAGATTGCTTCGATGGCCATCCTACATTGATGAAGTGGTTGAGCTTTTGCAAAACTTTATCAGTCTTTGTATGATCTCTCAGCTCATCAAGTCTCATGGTGGAAAAATTATGCACTTCAATGACATCAAAATCAAAATTCTCTGCATTAAGTGGTTATGTTGTATTCCTGGGTGATCTAGATAAGGTATTAGCCAGATAAAGAACTTTTCCTTTTGTATAGACCATTTTGAAGTTGTACTTTTGCAATCTGAGCATCATTCTTTGTAATCTTGCTGGAGCTAAATGCATAGGTTTCTTTAGAATAGTAACTAGAGGTTAGTGATCAGTTTCAGTCTGAATAGCTCAACCATAAATATAATCATGAAACTTTGAACATGCAAATACAATTGTCAAAAGTTCTTTCTCAAGTTGAGCATATTGCATTTCAGTTTGGGTAAGAGTTCTAGATGCATAGGCTACTGGTTTGCTGTCTTGGGTCTATATTATATAGACGAAATTTCAAAATCTCGAATGCTCACATGAGCGGAAATGCAGGAAATCTAAATTGCTATTGTGGTAGGTTGTGCCCCCCCCACTAAATATACATTCCAACTCCAAGATTGCACTATAGGGAGGAAAGGGCAAATTTTCCTATCTTCACTGTATCGCAATCTCACAATAGCGATTATGAAGATTGCCATTTTCAACTTATAAGCCATTCAAGATTTTGATTTTTCATTTATCTAATAGGGACCTTGCCCTCTTGAAGAATAACTGTGCCAAGACCAAATTTTGAAGCATCACAGGAAAGAGTTATTGGTTTGTTGACATCATAGTATCTTAGTGTAGGTGGGGTGACAATTTTTGATTAAGGTCTTTAAATGCTTTCTGGTGCTGTTCCAACCAAGACCATGTAACATTTTTGTGAGTTAGCTCTCTCAAGGGTGCTGTCAACTAACTGAGGTATGGTATAAACTTGCCTAAATAGTTGACCATACCAAGAAAACATTGTAGAGCTTGAACATTATCCAGTGCTGGCATCTCAAGAATGACTGCTTGCTTGGATGTGTCTGGTCGCAAGCCAGTGCTAGTAAATAAATAACTTATATATGTAACTTCTGGTAGTCTGAATTTGCACTTTAGAGGATTGAGCTTCAAGTTCAATTCATGTACTTTGTCTAGAACTTTCCTAAGGTTTCTGTCATGCTCTGCTTCATCATTGCCTCCAACCAATAAATCATCTACTATTACTGCAGAAGGATAACCCGAATAAAATTTGCTCCATTGCACATTGAAAGACTTCACTTGCAGAATTTTTTCCACATGGCATCCTGGGGAACCTATATCTTCCAAATGGGGTACAGAATGCAGTCATTAATGAAGATTTGTGATCAAGCATCACTTGCCAAAATTAACTTTGTGCATCCATGACAGAAAAAACAGTGGCATTTGGTATTAGGGCTGCGACTTCCTCGACTGTATGTATAGGATGATACGGTCTCTTTAATGCTTTGTTCAAATCTCTTGGGTCAATGCATATTCTGATTTTATCTGAGCCTTTTTTGTGGGCTGCTACCATAGACGACATCCATTCAGTAGGTTCTGTAACTGGACAAATTACACCTTGTTATACAATTTTATCCAACTGAGCTTTGACTTTATCCTGCATAGCTACCAGAACTTTTCTTGCTGGTCTGACCACTGGACTGACCTCTGGGTATAACTTCATAGAATATACAACTGGAAGTTTGCCTAACTTGTCATCGAAAACATCAGCATACTGTGAGAAAATAACTTTACTGATGCTAGAACTGGGACCTGTGCTTATATTATGAACTTTGATAAAGAAAAGCAGATTCATTCTCAAACTGTCTCTGAGACCCAATAATGACTGCACAGGTGTTTGGACTACATAGACTAAATAGTAAGCTGTAACAGTTCCTAGCCACATAACATGAAAGCACTACTAAGCTTTCACTTTGAATTTCTTCACCTCCATAAGCAACAGATTTCACACAACTGGCCACATTAAGTTGCTCACCAGCTCTCAACTTAGCAAATGTGTCTGCTGACATAACATTACACTTTGAACCAGTGTCAACTTTGAGCTTGGTGGATTTACCATTGATCTGGACAGTGCAAAACACTAAATTCTTTGCCAATAAATCTACTGCATCAATCTTTTCACCAATCACTGATACACCATCTATGTAGAAAGTAGGGTTGCAGCTCTCTATATGATCAACTTGCTTTTTTAAGTGACCCTTTTTTATAACTGTGTGAGGTTTACTTGATTTGCAAAACTTTTGAAAATGGTTCTATTTTTTACACTTGTGGCATTGCTGACCAAATACTAATCACTTTTCTCTTTTAGACTTATGACTGGCACCACAATTGCAACAGTTAACAATAAAGCTTATTTGGGTTTTGCTGACTTACCCCTGTACTGCACTGCCTTTTCACTGAACTAGTCTTAGAACTTGCTGGAAAACTACGGGTTTTACTTGCTGCACTTGCAGGAGTTACAGCTGCCATGTGCTTAGGCCTGCTTTTGCTATCCATGTGTTGCATGCTGTCCACATTTGCCCTGGAGCCTGCTGAAACCATGCTCTTATCACTTGCAAGCATACTTGTAGGTCTTTCTGTAAATTCATGGATTTGACAAATATCAATAGCTTTGCTCAGCATTAAATCACTGTCACAAAGCAAAATCCTTCACACTGCAGCACTATTAGTACCATATACAAGCCTGTCCTTTATCAACTCATCTTTTAAATCACCAAAATTACATGTTTTAGCTTTGTTCTCAGGTCAGTAATATAAGCTGCAAAAGTTTCTCCTGGCTTTTGATCTCTTGTATAAAACAAATGCCTCACTAATGTAACACTTGTCTAGGGGTTGTACATTTCCCTGAATTTGCATTTCAAACACTCGGGGTCTTCCCTTGATTCAGCCTGTACAACAATATGATATTTTTCCCCTTCTCCTTCATATACTGCCGATGCATACACAAATGAACGCTCTCATTCAATGGCCTCTGACCCAGCCAGGTTTAACAAAATGAATGCCCTGGTGCATGCTTCTTTGTCAGAATAAGCTGCTTGTATAAAATATCATACTCTTGCTTAAATATTCTTCAATTCTCTGCAATATTCTGATCAAATACAAGTGGACCTGGTCTGCGAAATGCATCTGCCATATTAATACATATCAATGAAGGCTTTTGCAAGTATGCATGAACACATACACATATACATATGCCAGAAATTTATGCCAGTACTTGTAACTATGCCCAATAGCACAAGCCTCTGAATAACTGAACTTTGTGAAATAAGCCTCCTGGGCACAAGAATACTCTTGAAATCACTGTACTATATGAAATTACCTCTTATCAGTGTAAGAAACATTGCAAAATAACTGCACTGTGCGAATAAACTTGGCAGAAGAAGCTCAGATTAAGAAGCATTTCAAAGTACAGTAAACTCTCAGTTAACTGGAACTCAAGTAACCAAAAGTCTCAAGCAACCAGAAAAAATAAATTGAAGGAATACAGTATAATTTTCATGTGTTGCACTTTTTGCCCACCCCCAGAAACATACCTTACGTTTTTAGAGTTTTAGAGTTTTAAAAAGGAAGACAGGTATAAATTTCCTCTCTCCCCAACCTAAGAACAAGTCAAACCAAACAAATAGTATAGGGTACAGTATTGGTCAGGCCTATTTTTAATAGTAACTCTCAAGAAACCAGAAACTACAGTTTTCCAGCATCTACCAATCCCCATGGGTGTAGTTTAACCAAGAGTTTACTGTAACTGCACTTTGCGAATAAACAGTACATAGCACACTGAAACTTTCCCAAAATGGCTGCACTTTGATAAATAACTCTGTACAGTGCAAGAAACATTCTGTAATGGCAGCACTCTGTGACTAGACATACCCAGCACAAGAAACTTTTCAAAAGGGCTGTATTTTGACTGGACTTTATGAAATAGTTGCACTTTGCACGCAAATAAACTCTTCAGAATAAATGCACAGTAATAAACATACACTGTAAGCACTTTTACACACTTTGAGATACTTTGAATAACTCTAGTTATGCCCTTAATAACGTCAATCAATGTGAAATAGTAGTTTATGCCAAAACACAGTAATTTGCCAAAAAACATGCAGTCACCTTACTTTATTTATGCTTACTGTGCTCTTTTTTTCATTTTATTATATTCATTTTGCTTGTTTAATCTTTTTTCATGCCCATTATACTTTTCTTGTGCTTATTTTACTCTAAACATGCTCACTTTACAATTTGAGGTATTCCAAACTCCTTATGTGCTGTTCTGATAATTGTTTTATCAAATACCTTAATTTTCTACATTTTGTTTAATTAATAAAGTTTCTGTGTCTCTCATTTGCTTAATAAATGCATTATCTGCCCTTGTAATGGTCCATTTTATCTTTTTGATAAATAATTTGTGCAAGTTTTCATTACCTTTAGTTAATTTCTGGTCCTTTTTTGTAGTTGGGTCATGTAGTTTACCTTCACTGTTAACTCTGCACCTCATAACTCTGAAAAGCAGTCTCTAGAATCCTGGTTTTGACACCATGTCACTCGTCTGGTCAAGATAAAACAGACGAACATCTGTGGGTTCTGTTCAAGGAGCTTTATTATGTACAAACACAGCAGGATTGAGGCTTAAAAACTTTAACTTTGATAAACTTATAAACAAACTAGCTATTATATTCATACATGCACATACTCTGGCTGCACTCTCAAAATGGCACTGAAGCTAGCATGTGCTTGCTATTTATATGCACGTCTGTCCTTGAAGATGCTTCTTAAAGGTACAACACACATACTATTCTACACTAGGTAATGTGGTAATCACTGGAACAGTTATACATCCTGCATATGGAGCTGTTAAAGCTATTTGAGAATTATGTAAATTAGCCAAGTTACTGGAGGTATTAGCTAATAATACATTTGAGACCATAAAGAACATCACTATCTATCCTGACACATTTGCAGATTATGGGTGAGGTGCCATAAAGCACATACATTCAAACCAGATTACTGTAGTTAGTAATACAGATATGAGGTAACTGCAAAAGAAAGTCCCTGTAAACTTTCGTCAGGGACCTCAGAGGGAGCTATTGGATTGAGGGTATTCTTAGTGAGTTCACTATAATACATTTAGATAGAATAATAGGCCTGAAAATATAGAGTCAGTCTTATATTTTCATGTATGGATTCAGTTTCAGGGAAAGGCAGTTCAGTAGAAAGGAAAAGATAATTTTGCTGGCTAGGCGTGAGATGTGTAGAAATAATTTCAAGGGAAAGCTTCAGACTATTCATTTCTCAAAGGGAATATATGTGTACTTGCAATGGATTGCTAGATAAAGAATAGACGGTTAAGCACTGTGAGACACATGCAAGACAATGCTTGAAAACCAAGGGTAAAGAGGCATGTAAAACATTACAGGTCTTGTTATTATTAGAAAATAGTTCAGACATGGTCATTTGAGTCAGTTAAGTTAGCTTTTGGACCAATATGCAAAAGGTATTTGCAGTAAAGACACTCGAGCCTGAGTAAAGAAGTCAAATATCCATACTATTCAGGAGAAAAAGACTGCTTCAGTTGATATTGTTCAGGAGAATCAGAATATATGTGCAGAAACTTTAGATATATTTATCAGCACTGTTATTGTTATCCAGCATTCCAGAATTTCTAGAGACTGTTATTGTTTATCAGCACTGTTACTATAGACAGCATTCAGATATTGTTAATATCTAATAAATTATTATTAACCAAACTACAGCATGTGCAGAATTTATTCTGAAAAGTACAAAAAGACTTGGCCCATAAAGTACAGACTGGCATAATTTCAGCTGTTTCCAGTTAATTCCAGTATACTACTGTATTATCAGTTATTTCACAAAGCATACATCATGGTGCGGTTTAGTAGGAGATGAATTTTATTTTAATCACTAAAAAGGGAAAAAACAGTGAGAGCTCCATAGATGAATGGAAGTGGGTCATGTGAATACCAACAGAGAAGTATATACATTGCAGCTTTCTTTCCTTCTTTCTTTCTTTCTTTCTTTCTTTCTTTCTTTCATCTCTTTTTCTCCCTTTCTTTTGTTTTACATCTCATTTTCCTTCATTATAACTGAGATGGAAAGATTATAGAGTAGGATGAGGCCTAGAAGAAGCCCAACTACAGAGAAGACCTGGACTAATAGCAGGGATGGTAAGATTGGGGTCTGAACTCTGTATAGGTATTATAACAGTCCAGTAAGAGAATCAACAGTAGGGCCAGAGGAAGAATAGAAGCCCAAAATGAGTGCAAGCCAAGAGATAGAAGGCTGCCCAATAAGAGTGACAGCCAAAATAAATCTAAGAAGAATGCAGGCAGTCAGAGGTTTAAAACTAGTGATAGGAAGCTGAGCATTTATGTGAGGAACAACATTCATATAAGTTCAAAGATGATGGATAGCATAACAAAGTTTTGACTACAGATATAAGGGATGCGTATTAGATATTGTGGATTACTGTCACCTCACAGCAAGAGGTTCTCCCATTCGATTCTCGGCTTGACTGCCTTCTTTGTGGAGTCTGCATGTCCTCCCTGCGGTCGGTTGACATTAAAGACATGCAGGTAGGTGCATACATGAATGGGTGTGCCTTCTTTGAAGGCTGGGCATCGGGCTGGCAACTTGGCACTGTAAAAATCCACTGCCAATCATGAGTGGATTGGAATTCTAACCAGGAAAAGCTGAAAGAGATTACTTTTTACCTACTCCAAAGTTTCCCTCTACAGTTCCAAAAAGTGTTGTTACCAAACCTCATATCTTTATAAAAATAATATAAAGGAATACAATCAAAATGCTGAAAAAAAATCCAAAAAGTTGAAAATAGATGTCTTTTTTATAAGCAGGCCCCGTACAACCGCCATGTGTGTGGGGGGCTATGTCTCCCACATTTCTGTTTAACCTTTCTAACATTAAGATAGACCAGGCTTTTAAAGAACTGGTAGATAAACAGTTGTTGATACTTAAATATTAATGTTAGTTTATGATATTTTTAGAATTCTTGTACAGTAGAAACCTTTGTGAATAGTTGTTTTTGTTGTTTTTAATATTCCTTTTTTAGTGATTTTTTTAATTATGTAATTTTTTATATATTTCAAATGTAATTCATTGTTATCTGGAAGTTAAAATATGAATACAAATAATTGAGAAAAAAAAAGATAGACCAGCCTCAAGGAAATTGAAATTCCCCATTTCCTGGGCTTGTCTGATCTTAGAATAAGAATATTTATGTAGGTGGGGTGTGAGGGATGCATTCTTCCCGCTTTAGCTGTGCAGGGGGATGGGACTTGCTTTGAAAAAAAATCACTCTATTTGTATACAAGTGGTTGAACTCTATGCTAATTTTGTAGTGAACAACCAGCATTAAAGCTTCATTAAAAAGCTCTTTAACTTTTTAGTTGTAGTGTCAGTGGCTCAGCAGGTAAGTAACTTGTCTTTAATGCCGGGAAGAATAGAAGATTGTATGATCTATTCCCACACCAGGTGCTTAGATGAATTTTCCCAGTATTGATATAATGTGCACTGCAAGAGAGGTGCAGTAATCCTGACGTGTTCTTTGGTGGTTGAACTGTTAAACAAAGCCCCCCAACTGTGATAGTGGCAGCTCATATGGACATAAAATACAATATTATACTTATCAAAAAGTAAGATATTTTAATTAAAAAACAATAACAGATCAGTAGAACAGCCATCAAATTTGAAAAGAAGAATAAGAAGCAAAACATACAATATACAAATATGACATAACAAAAAATCCATTCTTGACTTCCTATTGTATTAGCCCACAATAATGACCTCTCCAAATAAATATAACATTCTGTTGTTTATCATTTTCTTGTACCTAATACAAAAGAATATTTCATCTTTCCAATTTAGCTACCCTAATTGTGTAAGTGAACATAAAGACATTTAAAAGTATGCCCACATTCAGTACCACCAATGTATTTTTTACCCTCCAAATGTGTTAACCTTTACTTTTAATCAAATGCTTATATCTGCTATTTTATACATAAAAAAACATATTCTAATGTTTATTTTTCCTCAAAAATGTAAAGCATATTATTACTCAAGCACTTTGCACCTCCTCTTTTCTACTGCATAACCATCTGCAAAACAGTCCCTCTGACTTAAATGCTTGCATTTTAAATTCCTATTAGCTTAACTTTTTTTTAGAAATAACTAATCAGTATCTTTTATCTATACTGGTACTCTGTTTTCCAGTAATTTTCTAAAATATTTTTCTTTTTGTATTGCTTGTATTGCTCATAAATCTTCCGCAGATTTAAAAAAAATAATAATTACTCAACATCCTGTGAAATAATTTCTTTTCTTTCCCCCCGGATTCATGAAGCTCGGCGCAAGGCCGGTGTAAGGCTTACGCCGGCCGTGCGGCATAGATGTGGAGTAGTCGCACCATATGCATATTAATGAAGGCATGCAGCTGCCACAGCCACGTGCATAGGACACGTGTGCAAGTGCAAGGGGCGTATCGAAGTTGCGCAGGGAGGCGTGTCAATGTCGGCTTCCGAGGAGCAACCTAAACTGCTGAATATTATATTCCGCCAGCAATAGTAATCGTACCTATCAGTGTCCGTGGAGACTGAAACGTATGCAAAGCAGAGTCCCTGCGAACAGAAAATGAAGACTCAAACACAAATGCACAGTAGGGAATAACTGGTCCCTATCCATGAACAAATGACAGGAAAACTGTGTGCCTGTAGTCCAACATAGTGTAGATAGCTATACCATGTGGAAGTGAAACGTATCAGATGTTAGTGTGCCGCCAGTAGGTACGTCCAGTCCAACGGAGAGGGTCACCAGCCGACCCATAATTTGAGGGAGGGAACATAGCTGTGCAGATGTGTCCATAACAAAATACATGAGGAGAAATGTAGATATAGGTAGTGACCGTATGTCTGAATCATATCCCACAAGCCATGTAATAGTCACATATAAAAGGTATGTCCGTATTTCACATACCAAATGTGACAGGAAATAGCATACGCATGTAAACGAAACAGAAGGAGCATATAAATGAGCCATAACAACAGAGACACATGTAGGCCAAAAGGAACAGTATGATCTGTACCGTCGACCAAGATTACCACCTGTCCCACTTTGCGAGTGACAGTCCCTCTGTGGGCAGATGTGTCCTGACACAAACATGTAAAACTGGCAAATGTCCAGAGAATATAGGACATAATTCCTCCGTAGATGTCATGCAATAGTTGCATTAAACATATTTCACTAGACGTATAATACAGAAATGTCATAACAAAGAGAATAAGATACCGAAATGCTACAAGAATAAGCTTAGATATAGGCAAGAATTGTAAGTTCTATCTGCCGAACTGACCGTGGGTATGTGTCAGCCTGTAAAATATGCTATGTTCACCGCAACTGTCACAGTAGGGTTGCCACCCTTACAAATGGCCAAAGTGGGACATGTTTGGTACAGACATCAGACTGTACAGGCCGACACATACCCATGGCCAGTACAAAGGACAGAACATAACTGTTTTGCCTACAGAAAAGCGTATTCCTGTAGCATTTTAGTTGCTTATTCTGTTTCTCATAACAGTCAGGTATTTCAGATACAGAATTAACTGTTTAATGCAACTATCACATAAAATATCAGAAATATGTTTGTCCTAAAATCTCAGGACATTTGCCATGTTGACAATTACATGTCAGGCTACAACTGCCCAAAGAGGGACTGTCCCTCGCAAAGTGGGACAGGTGGTAACCCTATGTCACACTGTGGCCAATTGAAAAGGTGGAAACACAACCGTAGACTGTGGGGAGGCAATGTCCACAATGGTCAGACATGTGTAAGGAATAGCTTGGACATAGGAAAAGGTGCCATCCTACCAATGAGTAGAACAGGCTGGCAAACTCTGGAAGTCAGCTGTATAATCCGAATGTGTATGTGACACAGTCGAACGGGTAGTACCCGGATACACCAACCAAGTAATGAAAGTGAAGTAAGGGCGTGTACCTATGTGTGTGAGGTATAGCATGTGGAAAGCAAACATAGCCGGGTAGTCCATACAACCATAAAGGTACCCGACACATGTAGGGTAGTCAATGTGTAACTCTGGCCATGTCATGGGCCAACAACCAAAGTAGTGCTCTATGGGGTGTGAGTAATTCGCGTGTGAGGGGTGTGTGTTTAATGGTAAATTCCTCAAAGGCGATACTTGTGTCGTATGCAGAAAAGGTGAACCGGAGGTGTATGAGGGGGCAGCGGGTGAAGTGGAAAGAAGCACAACCTTATGTAGAAACAGCTGCAAGACAAGCAGACAGGCCATAGCGTAGAACACAATCCCACAAACATATGAATATGGAAATATGCGAGACAAATGTATAGATACGGCACCGTCACATACCCACAGATGGGTCCTGATGGAACTGGCCATAACAAACGCAACACACCTGGATGCATAATAGCCTACCCAGCATACCCTCCACAACACACAACCTGCCACCATACCAGAACGTCCACCAAATCCAGCCGTACTTGGTCCACTGGTTTGTTGCAGAAACAGCTACACACAGTGACCCCTATGCATATGTAGTAGGTATTGTCACCCTAGGCAGTGTCAGGATTGCAAACCATGTATCCCCTGCAGGTAAAACCCCCTGCACGTTTTCGTGCAGCCACAAAAATCTTCGTTATCTAACTTGTTTTGGTTTTGACCAATTTTTGGGATACCCCTCACGGGATGACCAACTTGTGTAAATAGTAGAATGGGTATGATGACATGATGTCCAATCCAGTAGATATCTGGACACAAGTCAGAACATGCAGTGGAGGTCCATGACACTGTCCAGCCCTAAGTGGGCATGCATAACCTACCACCCAGGATAAAATACCTTCCCGTGATGCACGTGTCCAGACACGAATAGGAGGGAGAATATAATGCACACATTTGCAAAGTGGAAAACGGCATGAGGGCGAGGAAGATACTACGTAAACCGGTCAACCCTGATCAGGTGTGAGGGACACTGACTGTGTGCAGTCATGACTGACCATACCTGTCAACCTGTGTGAGCAAGATATCTGGACAGAGCCGTGAATATAAGTGAGACAAAGGTCCAAAATCAGGGAAAATCTGTAAACATATCTCTTAGAAACATAGAATTTGATAGAATAACAGTTTGCACATTGGCATTAATGTCTGGAGTATGAAGTCTGAAACCCAACTGTCTGTCAGCTCGTTCCAACTGCAGTCTTTAATGCTGAGCTACTGCCGTGCCAGAACACAACAGCATATTACAGAGGTCCGTGTCATACCACTCAACTGTCCAAATATTCGTAGAATGACTAGTGTCACCACCTGTCCCACTTTGTGAGTAACAATCCCTCTGTAGGCAGTTGTGTCCTGTGAAAAAAATCAAGACATAGCAAATGTCCTGAGAGTTTATTTCCTAATTTACTTTAATAGTCGCATAAAATGGTTATTTTATATATGAATCCTCAATATGTTATGTGAAGTAGCATAAGCAATTCAAATGTTACTAGAATAAGCTATTATATGTACAAAAAGGTTAAAGTTCAGTACTATGCACGGCTGTAGGTATGTTTTGTCCTGGAAAATCTGACATCTCTACAGAACATGTCCCACTTTGGGCAGTCGAAAAGGTGGCAACCCTAAAAATGACCACAGGTTCGCCCCATAGTGTTGGTGTGTGCCTCCGACAATCTGCACCAGTGTGGTAAATAGCTGAGGATTGACGTCACTAAATAATGAGAAATATCCTGAGTATAAGACTCCACAACCTGCAGAAAAGTCATGCTAATGCAAAACCTAGCATTCTATCAACTTTCTAAGCTTGTAAGAGCAATCGTTAAAATGTGTCCCTAATTGTCCCCCCATCGTGTAGGTTTTGCGCAGGTTCGGTGCTCTAACAGGTTGAGAGGTATGGTCCGTACATATTTACAGGAACAGCCCTTCACACTTGTGTAATGTACAACTGTAGTTACTTCATGTCCAAAAATAATAATCCCCGTATGACTGTATACAGGTAATAGTCAAATGTGAACGGGAACACCCCTCACCGTGGAGCATGGACTATAACAACCCCACCCATAATATGTAATGCCAACAGAATAAGCTGCTGACAGGTGCCCAAACACTTGTGTCTATAAACACAGGTAAAACTTCAAAATAGGGAGATAATCCCTCTCCATATGCTTTGTCTGACATTTGACCTCGGCCAGGGAAGTTCCGTTCACCAGGTGGACAAGCCTAAACCCAGATCACTACATGAACACCCTGACAATCAAAGACCTGTATGTGGCTGGACTATATGCCTTGGTGTTCTGCACATCCTCGGAGTGATTAACAATGCAGCCGGAGTCCACAGTAGTAGGTAATAGGGAATGTGTAATATGCAGTACCGCCTTCTTCCCAGCAGGAGAATGGATGCCTGTGTCGTAGGTGAAGCAGTGAGGCGTATGTTGATGTAGCTAAGTACTATGGGTATGCATATCAATGAGGGAGAACACCAATAGAATAGTGGTTCCGGTATCCGGCCAACGTGAATGCAGTCCCGGTTGACCTACGACCACTGCACATATAACTTGAAAGTGTAATGAAAGCGTTCATGCAGTACATACATTTAAATATGTAAAGGTGAACGTGTGTTTCGCAGTAGTCCGTAAACTGGAATACAGATATGTAACTGTTACGGTCAGAATTATGAAAGTTCATGGAAGCACAATTATCTATGAAAGACATGTAACCCACAATAAGGATATGCAAGTGTGCCTGCACGTGTGTAATCTGCTCACAGAATAGAAAATGAATGGTGTTTTCCCCACGTTCTATGTACATGGCTCATACCTGTTAAACCCATAAAGTACGAAACCGGACAAAGCCATGACAAAAACTGGTATAGATAGGGACAATCCCCAGATATTGCCCTAACAAACATAGAAAGTAGATAGAATAACAGGTGTGTCACTAGCATGGATTCTCTGAAGGGTATGAAGCTGTAACCTGAAATGTTTGTCATTATTTACCAACGTCAGTCTTTAATGATATGCCACTAACTTGCCAGATAGACACAAGGTTATGAAAAATGGACCTAAGATAAGAGGCAAACAGCTGTACATGCAGCGGAAATCTGTACAGTTGAAAGGTATGATATGGAGAGATATATATACACATATATCCACAGACATAAATCCAAAGCAAATTACGAGATGAGGAATGTACATATAGAAATTTATACACACACGATACATGAATAGATATATACACAACAAACATATGTCCCTGTACATATAACACATGTACATAAATAGGTCACGGTATAGCTAATATGGATAGACAGACAGACATGCATGAAAGGAGAATACACTGATGGTCTCCAAACCATTGGCCGGAAAGTACCAATGTGACAGGGCCTGCAAGTTCTACACGTTAAACATGAATATAGGTGTCCTTTGCAGGACCCCAAAAATTGATCCTATATGAAGTGCCAACCGTCATTGATGCAAAAGAAGTCACACCTGCAACTACGATATAGGTGTACATGCAACAGTAGCAGGTGCGAGGGTAATAACACATAGGTCGATTGAATGTATGACATACGAGCTGATATCCGCAGAGTGGGGAGTGCTCAGAAGTGTCCTCACACTTTATTATCACTCACATTAAACATTTCTAATGGGTACTGTGGAGGTGTGTCAGGTATGGGAATCATGGGTATGCAGAATTGGGCCAAGGTGTTGGCACAGATCTATTAGGTACGCCCCATGGGAGTGATTAATATACCTATGTGGTTATAGCACACGCCTACATTCTCCAAAAAGGTGCAACCCATCTACTGGATATTGTGTAAACCATTGGGGGAAGACGTAGGGACATATATCAGTGTCATGTAGGCGATTATCATGGATGGACACACGTACGACCAAGATGGTAACCATACCAGCCAGAATGTCAGAATAAGACAGCTGGACTAAGGCATAGTACACGACAGACAAATAGGGACTATATTAAATATACCTCAGATAAAGTCAGACCGCTGATAGAATAATTGCATAGTCAGGAATGTTATGAGAGTTAGTAATCATGAAATAGAAATGTCAGTCATGATTACCTAACTGCACAGTCCATCATGGCTTACCAGCAATCTACCAGAAAGGCACATTATCATGACAAATGTAACAGAATCATAGGTCAAACCCCAGGGCGTATACCCATAATGTGTACAGGTGAGAGGTATGAAGGTAACCCGTCCTAATGAAATGTACAGAACTAGTGATACTAGGTGGACAGGTGAGAAGAAAGACGTCAGGACAAATGACAAAACATGTACAAGTCATAAGCATGTTTGTCCACAAATGTGAATTACAATGTATGGCCTGTGAAAGTCAATGTGAAGGTCAATAGACTCAAAAGACATGTGTCCCTCAGCGTGTCATGCAGTGTCACCGATACAGTGTACAGTCCCCCATACTCGTACGTGAGCTCTGCCACTGACGGAAAGCGCAAATACCAGCGTACACATAAGGTATATGATGGAATAATTAGTGTGGATAAGCACCTGTTGGCCTGTGTGAGGAATATAACCCAGTGGGTGGGTGTGTCCTGCAATAGGAATGCAATGGTAACTGGCCTGTGATGGCACCATGTATTGTGTGTATTGGCGTAAGGAAATTGATGTCCAGTATCAGAAACATACCTTGCAACTGTACAAATGTGCAGATGTATGCCTCATATGTGTGTGGTGTGTTCCTCTCACAATCTGTACCTGTCTGCCAAATACCTGAGAACTGACATCTTTAAATAATGATAAACATATGTGTTTAAGACCCCAAATCCCTCAGAAAGGCCATACTAATGCAAAACCTATAATACTGTCAACTATCTATGTTTGTAAGAGCAATATGTAGAATCTGCCCCTATCTGTCCCCCCATCATGTTAGGCTTTGTACAGATGTTTTGCACTAGGAGGTTGATAGGTATGATCTGAAACAGATACATGTCTGAGGAAACAGCATTATCGACTGCAAGATAACTCAGAAGGTATGAAAAGCACTGCAGTAGGAAGTTCATCTGCAGGTATGTGCTGACATGTTAAATGACACAGCAGTCTACAGGAAGTACCTATAGGATGTCACCTTTACCCATGATGACAGTGGGACATACCCACAGCCATGCATACACCACAAATAGACATAGCACACAGCAAAGCCTAGGCCATGATACACAAAGCCTCCGGCATGTATTGATTGAGTGAGAGTACAGCAAGGAAAGATGACTGCCAGGCTATTCAGCAAACACCCGCAGGGGTGTGCAAGACCGCCCGTAACACGAACATTGCACGGACAATGTTGGGATTTGCAACATACCCCATTTGTATGTGTAAGCTATGCAAATGATGTAATTATAGGGTTGCCACCTTTCCAAATGGCCAAAGTGGGACATTTGTGCTACAAACATCAGATTTTGCAGGGCAAAACATACCCATGGCCAGTACAAAGGACAGAACTTCAGTTGCTTGCCTGAATAAAAGTTTATTCTTGTAGCATTTTTGTTCCTTATTCTGTTTTGTATAACATTTAGGTGTTTCAGATACAGAATAACTGTTTTATGCAACTATTACATACAATATAGAAAATAATTTTGTCCTAAAATCTCAGGACATTTGCCATTTTCTCACAATATTTTGCAGGACACAACTGCCCAAAGAGGGACTTTCCCTCACAAAGTGGGACAGGTGGTAACCCTATGTAACTACGCGATACATGAAACAGTAAGCTGTCCATGCAAGAGCAGAGTTATGTGCAGAAATGTACCCGATGTTATGTGACTAACGTTTTGCACGTTGCTAAACGGAGCAATGACAGCTGCAAATACAGTATGAATACAGTCGAAGAAGCATGCCAATGTCCAAGTCCAAGGCCAGTGGTGGCTTTGTCCATTGGATATCAATGAACCAGTAGTTGTCCTCCCCCGATCCCTGGTGTGTAAGCATAGCGCAGCGCCACGAGAATGCTCTGCACTTCAACACAAGACATGTGGATAATATACATACAAAATGTAGGTTTAGTTAGATGTTAGTACGCCATGCAGATGAATGGCAAGCCGGAGACAACATGGCTACTGCGTACTGGTACCTATGTGTGGAAGCGCTCTGTCAGAGATGTAACAAAGCATTTGTAGGCAATGTGAGGCAAGTGAGGCTGAGGATAGTGAATCACAACATGTCATGCCATATGGGCCAAGCCTCTACAGTGTAGTGTAGGTTAAAGAGACTATTAGAGTAGAAGATAGGTGACAACAGGAGTTTGTATGTACAAAACACTGTAACCTCACCGGAGCAGTGTCACATATGTGCTGTCAGTACTCAGTGGAAGAGGCGTCTCATGAGCTATCCCAGGGAATGTCAGGAGACTGACGGCGTATGCCATGGATACCACCGATGTGACCTGCAAACCTGCCCACAGTGTGCCTGCGCCCATGCGCCAGTAAGCCCGAGTAAGTATGTGTGCGCATGTGTTAGCCCGTGTGCGTGTGTGGAAGAACAAGTAAGCTAGTGTATGAATGGTGACGCCCGTGTAATGTAGTGTATGCATTTGTAAGCAGGTATACATGTGTACTACACACATCACACACGTACTGCACACACAAACACACATGCTGCCAATACTACACACATCAGTGAAATGGCACATGGATGGAGACTACATCATCAGAGGTAACAGTGCTGTAAACTATGCTACAGTGATGGTCATAGCTGCAATGCATCATGCCTGCTGAAGTACACCTGGAAGTAACACTCTGTGTGTTAACAGCATGCTAACATCAATACAATGGAATAAAGTCACTGTGTGCAGCAGCACCAGGTTAGTCAGATCCTGCATCAATGTTACACATCACAGGTGGTAGCACAGGTGACATCATATGCACAGGGTGTGGTCTTAACATGTCCAGAGCTGTCATAGAGCCATCCAATGTACACGTAGGTGTGTGTGTGTGAGGGACAACGGTTATTGCATGGCCCAATGGTGGTGCAATGGGTGTGCGTATGTGATAGCCATAGCTGTTTGTGGTAAGTGTGTGTGTCTGCATATACACAGGTACAGCATGTGTCAGCCATATACAGGAGGTTGTGGGACAGTCATAGACCATACCTGCCAGGCTGTAGAGATCCCCATTACTGGCCATGGACACCCCTCCATGCATCCAACACAACCCAGTCCTGCACCTGTCAATGTCTACACATACAGTCCTGGGATCTGTACCACAACCTGTGGATAAACGTGTGTCTGTAATGTTAACCTGGGGTGCATAGACTTGACAGTTACTACAGATGGATATGAGCCATACTCACACTCCAATGTAATAACCACCGCTGACTGTTTCCGAGATCTGCATACGACCACTCAAAGGTGCTGCACTAACATTGTTTCCAATGCCCGTGTAATACCCAGCAACACAATAACCGGTCACTACACATGTATAATCCATGATCACTACAGCACACAATATGTGCACTATCACAGAGCCATAGCAGATGTACATACATCCAAGGTGTTCACGTACAGACAATGCAGCACAGTCAAGAGTGATAATCCCAACATACGTATCTATATACAATATATATATATATATATATATATATATATATATATATATATATATATATATATATATATATACACATATATATATGTAGATAGATACATACACACACACACACACACACACACACACACACACACACACACACACACACACACACACACACACACGTGGCAGGGTTGGGAGCAGAACATAAACGTAAGCACTGTACCACACGACAGCATTACGCAGTTACGAAACATGCTACCGTGATCAGTGGATCACATGATTCACACAGGCACACATCTAGCCCGCAGACAGCAGCATCAAAGGCAAAGACGCCGCACGGATGTTATGGAGAGTGAATACTGTCAAAGCAATGTACTGTTGTCATGCAGCTGGAAACACAAACACACACACACACACACACTTGGCAGGGCTGGGATTTGAACATACACCTAACACACTACAGCATGACGCATTTACAGAACGCGCTACCGACATTACTAAGCACAGCAGTCCCAGAGGCAGACATCTAGGTGCGTGTCATCATCTGCAAAGGCAAAGACATCGGTAGCAAACTGCTGTGGTGTGCGGCGTCTAAAAGCAAGACTGAGTCCCCAGGTGGGCGGGCGCGTGTGCGCAAACACACACACACACACACACACACACTTGGCAGGGCTGGGAGTCGAACATACACCTAACTACTCTAACACACTACAGCATGACGCATTTACAGAACGCGCTACCGAGATTACTGAACACAGCACTCCCAGAGGCATACTTCTAGGTGGGTGACATCATCCGCAAAGGCAAAGACGTCAGTAGCAAACTGCTGTGGTGTGCGGCGTCTAAAAGCAAGACTGAGTCCCCAGGCAGATGGGAGCATGCGCGCAAACACACACACTCACACACTTAGCAGGGCTGGGAGTCGAACATACACCTAACTACCCTAACACACTACAGCATGACGCATTTACAGAATGCGCTACCGTGATTACTGAACACAGCACTCCCAGAGGCATACTTCTAGGTGGGTGACATCATCCACAAAGGCAAAGACATCGGTAGCAAACTGCTGTGGTGTGCGGCATCTAAAAGCAAGATTGAGTCCCCAGGCGGACGGGAGCATGCGCGCAAACACACATACACACACACACACACACACACACACACACACACACACACACACACACACACACACACACACACACTTGGCAGGGCTGGGAGTCGAACATACACCTAACTACCCTAACACACTACAGCATGACGCATTTACAGAACGCACTACCGAGATTACTGAACACAGCACTCCCAGAGGCATACTTCTAGGTGGGTGACATCATCCGCAAAGGCAAGGACGCCGATAGGGAATGTATAGAGAGTGAGCAGTCTGAAAGCATATTACTGTCCCAAGGTAGACGTAGACAAACACACGACAGTGGTGTGATCGAGGCAACGAAATATCTACGAAGCACTACAACAACACTAAATAGATACGGGAAGCGCCACAGACAGTACACCCTTCAAGACAGCAACCAGTGTGTTCAATGTAGGCATCCATCATGACATTGAAAATGGACACCTGTTGCCTGGATGACCACCATCGCTATACAGGATGTCAATGGCCATGCCCACACTCTTAGTATCACATGTCTGTTTGGAAAGTACTGTGTGTCCATCTACACAACGGCGTACTGGGCATGCTCACACACTTAGCAGTTGCAAAGGGCCGTCTTGCATGCACACGGATTCTAAACACGGAAGGACGCAGTTTGGAATGTACTGTGTGTCCATCTACACAACGGCATACTGGGCATGCTCACACACTTAGCAGTTGCAAAGGGCCGTCTTGCATGCACACAGATTCTAAACACAGAAGGGCACAGTATGGTATTACTGTCCCCATGTACATGAAGGCCACTCACATGTATTGACCAGTACACACTCAGGAGCTATCACAGATGTCTCAGGTGCATATCACAGAGGTACACACCACAATCTACAATGTAGCCCTTCGACATCACCATGTCATGGACCAGCAATACATGGCCATACATTAACACAACACTGTGTGACTCATGACCAGTGCACTGTACATAGGTCTACAGCAACTGTGCAGACTACACATGTACCAACAGTGTTCCATCATGTGTTATGCATTGCAATGATACCACTGTACATAACCAGGTCAGCTCTACACATACCAGGGGCCCTGGGTCTTACACAGCTGTGACAGATGACTGTCGCTGCACACCAACGAACACACATGTTAGGCTATGTCATACATGTAATTGCAGTGGATATGTGCATGGACCACACACACGACACATATGTACATAGCATAGCTTTTGCTGTCCTCCGTGCAGACAAGTGGCTACAGCAATCATACGCACGCAAATGGAAGCTGGGTCCATGGCTGTTGAATGCTAACAGTACATGAGGCAGCAATGTTCACCGAGGACACATTCTCTCTGTACTAGTTACCCATGACACCCATCATATCATACAACAGTCCATGTGTTATGTATGTCAACACACATGTCCACTAATTGCAATGCATACAAACATGGCTACATGACAGACATGTAGGACCAACACACATGTACAATCTGTAGTGTGCATGCAGCTACCATGCATGTGCATTAGCTGATGTAAGTAACTAATCTGTGCCTAACTACAACATGCAGTTGCAATGCAGCCCCATCATTCACACCTGTATATGGTGACATACTGACAGTACGGTAGGATGTACAGCAGGTATGGATGGATGTGTGTACATAAAGTGGTGATCCACCTGTGTAGATGGATGTTTGCCGGGGACGGCTCACAGGTGTCACATGCCATCCTACCATTACATGTGCAAACAGTATGCTATGTTACCGTTACTTGACGGTGGAGACATAAAACCTATACAGCGGTCAGGTGTCACTGACAGTACATCACTTAACACCTGTAACACTTACATCCTCCCATGGGCATATAGCAGCACAGTTGCCAAAGGTAGCGTTGGTACACATAATGCGGCTAATACTGCTGCATGTCTGTCAGACGTATCATCATATAGCAGGTGTATCATTCACAGTACTGCCATGTGTGTTTGCTTGTGTGACCATATATGCCACATATGGTGGGGAATACATCCCAATTGTTACACACCCCTGTAAACTGTTGTAGAAATCTGTACATACTGCAGTGTGGAAAGCATGACGTAGGCAGGTGTGGTGTGTGTATCACACACATCAGCTATCCATATGTGTATGACATTTGTGGTCTCCACAGTGTGTGTGTGTATGTAGGTATGTATGGCTGTCTGGTGCATGGAGTGAGGGTGTATGCTATCATACAGAACACACAGGATCCCTAAACCCTCATGGTGATGCAGTCCACTACCCTGTTGATGCCGTCGGTCTCAGCCACACTGGCTACCTGTACATGTTCTTTCTCTGTGTCACGTCGTGTGGGTTCACAGTACTGTGGTGGTGATGACCACATAGGCAAAGGTCCTCACCTCAACACTATGGGGTGTGTGTTATAGTGTTGTTGACCCCGTGAGTATGAGCATGTTCCTGTAATGTGACAGGGTATTACTGCTACACAGTGAGGCCTCATGCTATCAAGTGGCCTCTAACATTATCATTGGCCAGACTGCTGTGTACACCCCCTGCACTATGTCAACATACCTGTGATGTGACCTGGTATGGATGTCACGTCTCTAGCCACTGTAGCCTATTAAACTGCCTGCATGCTTCTGGATCAGTATATGTGTGGACATCCGTGTTATGTTAGATTTTCCAACAGTCAGGCTGAGGCTACATATAGCATGCTGATATTGCCATATGTGCCTGTGAGTACTCCACAGTTACACATGGGAGACTGCAAACAGTGCTACCTGTAGGCACATGCAAGTAGATCATAAGGAGGGAACCAGGGCATCATTACCAACATGCTGTTACTGTTGTTACTGAGACACATACTGTGAACATATAACAATGCATGCTAAACCTGTACTACATGGTATGTCTGGTGCGTGTCAACAGTACACAACTAATGTAATATACACGTCTCTCACTATTCACACACAACTAATGTAATATACACTTCTCTCACTATTCTTACACAACTAATGTAATATACACTTCTCACTATTCTGTTCACTCTGTGCATCAGACCATTTGAGCATGTCCCTGCATCAATGGTGTGGATGACAGGGATGCGGCACAGGCTTCATCATATGTACAGGGTGATAATGTTTGCCAGGGGCATAGGCTGCACCAATGGATGACATCTTGTGTGTGGGTAAGGGCCAGTGATATGATTGGACATCTCTGTTCAGTATGCATGTGGGTGTTGTGGTGCCCTACAGATGTCTTTGCTGTGTGCGTGTATGTGTGCACACAGTTCTGCCTTTCATGAGGCCTACACGGGGTATTACTGACAGCTCCAGATTGTACAGACCAGGTTGTACAGCTCACTGTGTCCGGCCACGGCCACTTGACCTGTGCCTGCCAGGGGTTGCACGGGCACTACCAGCTGGAGGTACAGCTTGGCTACTGTCTGACGACACATGTCCACTGGAACCGTGTCCCCGCTGGGAACATCCAGGGCCACGTCCACATGGCCTGCTGTGTCTTGGCGTGGACAGTGCAGCACCAGCTGCACTGCTACTGTTACCAGCGCTATGGGAGCGGGCATGTGAGGTGGCACGCTCACATTGACCTGCACTAGGTGGTGTAGCTGGCCTACGTCCACGTGGCCTATGCCTCACTCCTACCAGATGTTCCAGCACAGACAGCTCATGCTCGCGGATTGCCATGCCATGGTCAAGGATTCCGACCATGTCACCCAATCACCTGTCCAGAACATCAGCAATCTGCTGTTGAGCATTTGCCAATGCCTGGATGTTGTCATTTAGGGTATGGATAGCAGCCCTCTGCAGCCTCTGCCCTTCTCTGTTCTGCCGTTCAGCACGTGCCTGTGCTGCCATTACAGTCTGGAACATGCATCTGGTGATACCAGCTGCTGCGCTCTGTCCTGCAGGTGCATGTCTGCCAGAGGTCCTCCTACGAGCAGCACCGGCCACATGCCTGTGTGGCACATCTACAGTCATTACACTGACACCATGGTGTGTAGACACACCTTCTGTAGCCACCACACATTCCTGTTCCACGCTAACAGACGCTGACTGTCCTTCCTCTATGGCCACTGGTGATGCGGTATGTGTTGGCAGCAGAACTGTGTGTGGGGAAGAGGGGGACATAGCTGGGATGGCAACCATTGGCACAGATTCAGCCCCTGACAAACCTGCCTGTACCTCATGCATATGTTCATCACTGCTAGTATCTGTGGGGATACTAACATCAGGTGGACCGCAGGAGGGTAACGCACCTACATCACCTGTGAATGCAAAGAAAGACTCTAAATTACAATAGACACACAGACACACACACACACACACACACACACACACACACACACACACACACACACACACACACACACACACACACACACACACACACACACACACACACACAGACACACACACACACACACACACACACACACACACACACACACACACACACACACACACACACACACAGACACACAGACACACAGACACACCATGCATGTGATTTGACAGATGGCATGCAGCATGCCTGTGATACGGCAGAGGGCATGCAGCTCAGACATTAATAGTGTTAGTAAGCATACCTCCCTGGGGTGCACACTACAGCAAGCAGGTATCATATCAGTAGCCGTGCAGTTCACACAATCATGGTAGTATGCATGCATCCCCGTGATACACCATGTGGACCAGAACAGGATAACAGTACACATGGCTGACGTGACCTTGACATGTAATCTGCTGACGTGTGCATTAACATGCATACATGTCTGACACAATGGTGTCCTGACACATGTACAGCATCGTAATGGGCATCACATTGCAGTGTTGTCTGTATGCCCTACAGATAGTATGCATGTTTAGCAAATGTGCATGAGCATGGAAGGGTAGTGTGAGCCATCTACATTGCTATACAGTGTGAAGTACAGACACTGTGCCATTGCATGGCATCATGAGGCATCTATATTGCTGTACAATGCATAATATGTACACATTGCATAGCCATAACTGCATGCATACCCATGACATAATTGTGGATTGTGACCCACGATGCTGAGGTGTATACACACCAAACCATGCTGTGTCAAATGACAGGTCAGTGGAGGACCTACAGATGACACCCCTGCACAACAACTACAGGGTCTTAGCTGCCTGGCAACCATGTCCACACATAGTGGACATGTCAATTCACCATTTCCCACATGACACTGATGTACCACACACACGAGGTGCACAGCTAATGGTGATGTCCTACAGCAGCAAGGGAAATGTACAGTATCTGTGGCCTGATGTGGTGTCAATGTCTGTGGAAGCTGTACAGGTGACTACTGTCATGCTATGACACAGTCGTGATGTTCAACAGATCTTATATGGTAGACATCAGTGACACCTCCACTAGTTGTACACAGGCTTTTAGGATGTCCAGTGTACCACATCAACTGTATAATCAGTCAACTAAGGCTATAATTGGACCATGCATGGACAATGTGCAACAGGGTATGTACACATCACATCTACTGTGTGGCTACGTGTCTCTGGCCATCCCCCATGGCCATGTGTACACATGTGTTGACTAAATGTTTGTGATGGCCATCTCACATGTCTGTGTTGTCCCATATGACATACACTCATAGATGTCAGATATGTCACCATCCACAGGGCTATGCAGACAACGGGTTGTATGTTTGGCATGTGGGGTATGGGTCATGGGATAGTGTGACAATATTGCAGCCAGAACACTACGTGTCTAGGACATGTCAGATGGCACATTACAATGTGTGCACCCAGTGCAGGGGCATATAACTCAATGGGGACACCTGTGGGCTGCCCATATCACAGCTCACTGGGTGGTACTGTTTCCGTACCACACATGTTGTTCCAATGCATACTACATATGCCTCCATTGTAGAACACCTCCACTGTTGTATGCACAGCTGACCACACATGTAGCAATGACAACTACTGTGGTTTCAAGTCGGTGTATCATTTCGTTTGTATATATTGCACATGGGTGGCCTGTGTGAATGATGGGTGATGCGACCTGTATATCGTGACTGGAACAAACATCAAGTGTGCAGCTGTTAACTGGCCACATGGCAAATAGATCTATGCTTTAACATGCCTGATACTGATGACAGTCTCAACCGCAATGGACTCATGCCAGAGGTACCTGTATAAGGATGACACAGCAGTATGAACATTATCCCTGACTGTCTGACAGCCACAGGGTGCACTGTGCATGTTAACACATTTGCCTGTATAATAGCATATAGTATGCACATGTGTGCATACACAGGGTAGCATACTGTAGTATGCAGCATGTGTGCCCACATACCTTGCATATGTTGTTACTTTACATAATGTACAGTGACACATGCAACTAAATGGGATATAATAACCATATGTGCAGTACTGACTTACCAGGCAACTCCAGGCTCATTAGTTGGGAGACACCCACCTCCACGATGGCAGCTAGTGTGTGTGGATGCTGTTCTGAGGGTGTCCCCAGACTGGCCAGTAGCTCCTTGGTGTGTGTGAGTGGGGGCTGGGTTGGTGGCCCACCACCTGTTCCACCTTGTTCCCTGGCAATTGCAGTGGCACGCTGTTTTGCATGTCGTATCAAGTCCATGCAGTGTCTGCACACCTGCTGGTAGGTACGGTTATGGCCACCCACATCGTTCACCCTCCTGCGTAGATCCTGCCACAGGTCGTCCCGCTGCTGGGCATGCTGTGGCACATGGCTAAACAACACCTCGTAGTTCTCATTGAGGTACGGGATGAGGACATCATCCTCCTGGCAGCTGTACACTGGAAGGCGTGTACAAGGCATTATCTGTAAGACATAATGATGGTGACAGGTCACAGTTTCAGAGATGTACAGAGATACTGCTGCACATACATTTCTGTGACATCTAGTACATCTGCACAGTAATCTTTGCAAATCATCATGACACTGACATGACTGACGTGTTTGTGTCACACACATGTAACACCCGTTATGCATTGGATATCATCACCATATATGTGTGTCACCTCATTACAGTGTTCATACTCCATGTGAATGCTGTCTTGATGTGGGCATGTCTATTTGCCTGCACTGGTGTTCTTACCTATCTGCACATGCCTGGATGTGTCCACGGTACTGCTGTTGACCTTGATGCTGTGTATATGTCACATATCAACACAGACACAGCCTTAATGGACTTGAGCAGTGACAATGCACACATACGCATGGACACCTGTACATGTATGTGTTTTGCCATATACATCTACACAGCACTGTACAGCTGTTCAACATACTGCCACGGATCGCGTGTGTTGCACATGTGATAGACATGGGACAATGGCTAGTCGGACGTCATTCGCAGGGATGGTTATCAACCATAGCATGTACGGGCAAGGTTTCCCAGCTGTAACAAACAACCAGTATGCCACCGCGAGGTGCATCAGTGCCGTATTACTGATCCAGACAGTTGATACTACATCTACCATCCGGCCATCACACCATGTATGACTGGGATGACATGTGCAGCTTTGATGGACAGGGTTGCATGGTTTGGTGGGAGTATGTCACATGTATGGCACAGGGATCTGTCCAGCATGTGGCAATCCTAGTATTAGGATGGTGGCTGTCCATGATGTATGTCTTACAGATCAGGATATGGACATGTAGCATGTCCATCATCATGGTGTAGCAAATGTCTTTATGCAAGGTAGACAGCATGCTGCGTAGTGGAGGTGAGGATTGTGAAGGCTGGTATCGCCCATCCACGCATGGCCATTATCCCTTAAAGGTGATATGTGATCCAATATTAGTCACCCAGTGCTGTATATGCCTGTCCAATGATCTCCATGCTCATGGATGGCACCCTGTCATGACATGGGTACCTCGTATGACTACCCAAGGGGCCTGGAGATGTCACCAAGGCAGGGAGGTGTACTGCACAGCACCATCCCTTACACAGTGTCCATAATGTTGACCACAGCCTAGGTGGTAGCTAATGGGTACAGGGATGTTCACCTAGTGGTGACAATGCTGATATCATCCATCAGAATGTGCACATATGTCACACACCTCACCCACACAGCCTATTCTGTATGTTGTTCACAACACTGACACAGCTATTCCTCATAGGTCATGGCCATTCACATCCTTACATACACAGATGCCTAACATTTGTCTGCGTGGTATGGGCTACAATGAGGGTGGAGTACAACACATTAACCCTGTTCTACTGTAGCTGGCACTGGTGTGATATGCACATGTCACTCTGGCACCTTTTGTAGTTGTGAGTCTGTCAACGGGCCACTGGTAGAACACTCCTGTGACATACAAAGGTATTTGTAATCAAACATCCGTACTGTCTTGTACATCTGTACTGCTAACATCTACAGTGATAATGGTTCATGGACATGCACACCATACTCAGCAGGGTTATAGTGCGGTGCCACCCATTATGACTGTCGTCACCACTTGTGGGTTGATATTATCCAACACCCTATCTGTATTGTATGGTCATGCTAGGCACTTGTTCAGAACTTGAGCATGTCATGAGCTACTGATTAATATAGCACCCATTCCACACCATTTCCCACAGGTACACTGGCTGTCCTAAAATTTCCAGCTTGCTTATGGTACAACAGCTGTTGTACACACGTAATGCACATATCCTGTGAGACATGGTTGTATATACAGGCATGTCCGACTGTCACGTACCAGTGCTATTGCCTGTTTATAAGATGGATATGTCGTACATGTGGCAATAGAGCAATTGTCTCATGTACACATTCAATGCTCACCTCCCAACATATGACACTACAACCTGTGGGGGATGCACTTATGCAGCCCTGCTGGGGGTAATGCTGTCACCAACCCTGGCTGCACCTGACAGTCATGTGGGGATGTGTCACATTCGCAACACACCCCACTCATCACATAGTCTCACATGATCTCCACCACAGGCCACACATACGAGGACAACTTGTGCAGTACCTCTCCATACTCTGTGTAGGCACAAGAGGCAGCTCCCATCATGGAACACAACATCACCAACTTATAGCCCACAGACTCATGTGTGCCCATCACATACAGCCAATAGGGTGTTATAACATACACAACACACCAGTCATAGGTGAGTCTGTAGGCGGTCACACTGCAGCTCCACACAGCAGGCTACACAAGGCGATAGTCGCTTACATCTTGCTGTTGGGTAACTGGTTCTGCAACATAACCTATGCACCCATGCCACACCTCACCAGGTATGATGTGACTGTCATTCTCCATGTTAGTGTGACTGCCCTGAGATGCCACTTCACAGACTATGTGTGAAGGGACATGCAATAGCTCACCAGTGTTGTAGCCCTGCAGGTGTGGGCCTAGCCCTGGGGAGCATTATGCATTCATCCGGACCCGATACCACTGTACAACAACTGACTGTGTCACTTCAACAGTTGCCTATGCTTCTGCTGTCATTCCACAGGCATCTGGTATCTGTCCGCTTTGACTGACCTGGTCAAACACAATGCTTTGGCACAGATGACCTGCACCTGTCAGCCCTGGGAATACAGATCACATGTAAGGCTCTTGCTGCTTCTATACTGCCTGTCTTGCACAGTTTCCAATAACAGTCACCGGCAGAACGGGAACTAGCAAGCAGGACATGGGGTCATGTGACACATTGCTTGCATCTTCCTCTGTGAAGCACGCAGGCAAGGCACACCTTATAATGCACCACTCCAATATCTCTGCAGTGACTGGGACCTGCCTCTAGGCTCTGCAGAGCACACCTGCAATGACAGGTTATAGACAGACCATACCTTTCAGGCACATACCTGGACCGGCACACCCACAGCTGAGGTGTTCCCATATCCCACTATGTTGTACACACATCCTGGCTAGTTACTTAGCAGGATGCATCAGAGGTGCTCCACATGCAACTAACTGTGTCTGGAACTGCTATACACATTGTAACAAGCTACAGATTCAACAACATACTACACGGTTACCAGACCTCATTTGTTGGTGTACTGGACAGTAGGGCTCAGACAGCTACTACTGATGTGTGACTGACACTACCCCACACTTAACTGGGATAGCCACTCATGTACCGACACATCCATGAGTCATAACCTCCACTCAGCTGGATCAACCCATACACACCACCTCCAAGAGCAACATTAACCTTGACATGAACACTACCAACATGTGACTGGTGTTCCACACCTGGGGTTATCCCCTCATTGGTGGATTCCAAACATATGCTAATCAACCTTGTTAGCCACATCCTGACACCACACCCTTCACGGCATACACAGTACATGAGTACTACAACACCTACTACAGACATCTTATGACAGCAGTTGTTAACGTCATGACACCCGTGCAGATGGACACTGCACTTACAAATGCTGAAATATACCCCAGTGCACTTCATTAGAATGTACATGACTGCATGGATCATGCTATTCCACACAGAGCCATGATGGTACACACCAAATAACAGACGCCACTCTGGTGGTCACGTTCCATGGACATAATGTACAACAACAAGTGGAGGCTGTTGCACAGTGGTGTACAATCCCATGGGTGGGGTAGCTCACTGGTCAGCCTCGGTAGGGCCACGGGATCCCTCATCACATACTCCAAGACTAGCTACTTAAACATTACTGTGACACTTTCCGGGGTGTACCACAAGGCATTATGGTGGTATGTCAGTAGTCGTTGGCAACACCCACATCTGCTCTCACATACAACAGTCACTCAGGAACATTACAGACCCAGATGATGTTGGCAACATGCTGGCAGATGGATTCAATGCTAACATTACACCCTCTCACTCACTACAGGGCCACAATCCATGCAGGAACACTGCGGTGTCCCTGCGGTCACACCTACACAGTACTAACCTGCACTCTATATGTCCTGGGACACTGGCTCCATGTCACCTTCCAAAGTCCCAGGCTGTGATGTCCACAAACCTCTGAATGACATGTCTCCCCACTAGGCCACCATATTCAGTAATAGCCTTGTATCAGACATTGTGGCCCCTGAATGGCACACAGCAACATTTATCACACTCCATACAGGTGGCACCACAATGCACGAGTGGGACTATAGTCCTACACACCTAACTGGACTGTTCTGCACGGGTATGAGGCACATCATCAAGGACATCATTCACAGAGACATTGTTGGGCTCCGGTCCTTTGATGCCACCCGGGTTGGACTTGTTAGGGCCAGAGCATGGCCCCTACACCTGGTGGACTCCTTTCATACAGTTACCAGGGTAGTTGATGATGGTACGGGAGTCCACACATCCTACATTGTCCTCTCATTGCCTTTCAGCACCGTTCTCCATTCTGGTATTGACAACATACACATCCACCTGCACATCGTACCCTATGTCTCAGGATATTATGCAACGTGGCTCATGGACAGGACACACACAATGAGGGTAGCATACCATAGTACCTACTGCATTTCAGTTACATTTGCCATACCACAGTCCTCAGTCATTGGGCCCCTCATGTTCATTATATGCTTCCCTGAGGTACAGGCTAGCACAGAGGGACTTTCCCTGCCTAGCTTTACAAACCCCTGCATACAAAGTGCCATGATTGATCCACCAGCTGATACTGACTCCATCCATACGGGTGTCACTGTGACAGATACCTGATATGAATATCATGGCCTCAAGCTGCATGACACAAGGTGCATGAACATCACCTTTGCATTACACCATTCACCCACTGACTATCACATAGGTGGTAGTCCCCTACATACATGTCACATTGTACATGTTTGTAGTACACACATATGTCGCACCCACTCCTGTGGTTACCATATTGCCACTGTGGTGTGGATATCCTTCTACGTGGCCACACTTATCTGTACTGGGTGTGTAGCTGGTACATAGGCACCCATTGTACCTCTGAACTCAAGACTTCTACACACATTCAAGGGTACACCACCCCATTTAGGGTGTACCTTACACAACAGCTACAGCTTTACATACCACACCATTAACACGCCGTGACGTTTATTGAGCTCTGACAGTTAAAGTATGCGGCTGAACTATGGACACCACGTCTGTACACATTTGCATACTATATACTCAGGGGTAACCTCTGCTGAACAGACAGGGCCCATGTCCACAACAATATTAATGGATATACTCCACATACACGACATAAGCAAAAGCCACTGTGAGCAACATGCTCATGGATATGTGCACACACGCAACAATGAGTGGGATGTGCTTGAGAGTTACATTCCCAAACCGGTCACTCACCATGCTTTGGAACATGAGTCCTATGTACATCACGCAGGGACACTCAGCAGCACTGTTCATGTGATACCTCCCTTGGTGGTTGGGAGACACATGTACACCAGGGATCACTGCAGTGGCTGTACTGTGCAGAGGTGCAGGTAACACATGGCTCTGCTGTTCACAGGACACTACCCTAGAGAGGTGCCACTGGTGTGAACACTGTAGTTGTCCTTACACATAGACTTGCCAGACTGCATAGTACCCCACTATGAACCTGTGAAGCTATTACATGTCCTGTGTGCATGGTTACTTGATAGCCCTTCCATTTAGATTAGCTATCATGCTATTGCAATGTCCCGTGCCTACAAGCCATATGTATCCTGTTATTGTACATGCCAATAGACGATACCTTTGGTATGCATGATATGCCTGTTATGCTGTGTAGAATATCTGACATATCTACCTACAATACTATACATTACACATATTTCACATAGTATCCCATAATGCACAGCATACTTGCACAGCGGGACCACCTTAGACATGTCATTGTTGTTATATGCCCATACACATGCCTACTATGACAGTATATCAACATATACTATCCCCTGCTATGGCACGTACTTGTTGGACATACCCTACCACTGACGGCGGGTTGTATGGAAATGTTCTGTTTAAAGCCCTCATGTAGCATCCCTTGTGGTGTCTGTGATGTGTACCTTTTGGCCCACTGCTGGACGCACAGTTTCCACATGCGTTAGTATGCTCAGCAAGACATCACTACATAAATACCTTTTCCCACTTTATGCATTGCAGACACTTTTAATTAATGCAAACCAGGCTATACATACAGTAAATAATTAATAAAAAACATGCTATACATAAACTTACGTACTGAGTGTTCTACATACCTTGTTATCGTTACAGACTTCCATCTCTATCTCTCTCACACTGCTTAAACAGGTATTTTGTATGAGCATATGGTTTTAATGTATAGCAAGTCATCCTTATATACGTCGATACCTGTAACATGTGGTTTCCTCCCAGCAATTGGTGTTCCTGAGTGACTAATTACTTGCATATCAGCTGTGCAGCTACTCCATTTGCCAATTATGTGCCAACAGTGGGGTATAATTTAATTCTCCACTTGGGCGTTGCCCATTTGCCCTACCTTCGAGGAGACGGCCTGTATTGTGTTTTGTTACGTGTAATTGCAACTGCTATGCATAGAGACAATTATACTTTGGATTCATGTCCCCCGTGGATTGTATGTGACATCTAGAGTATTCCCCCGTGGATTGTATGTGACATCTAGAGTATGTGGTTCAACATGTGGGTGTTCCTGTCATCCCAACGTCTGATAACGGACTATTGCAAACAAAACCTGTAACATCGCCGTTTGTTCCATTATATAACGGCTGCAATTTTGCATGGCGCCTTTAATTGTATCTCTCACAAGGTATGTTGACAGTTTTGCAGATGTAATTGACTAACTGGATGTTTGTGCTGTTATTGCAGTCTGTATTGCTATAGTTTCTAGTATGGGGGATGTCAGTGGGTGTACGTAGCATATATAGGTTTGTGGGGCTTGCATTTCTACATATTCCATATATATGTGTGTGGGCTCCATCCCTAATTAAAGAGCTATCAGTTAGTAGACTTATGTTACGGGATTGTACATTGGGCCGTTGTTAATTGGTTTCTATATAGTATGCAGGTGAGGTTGATACTTCCATACCTCCGGAATTGCAGCGATATGTAAAGGGATATGTCTAACTAACAGCTATCCCGTGTATTTCTGTCCCAGATATTTGCAGTCATTGCGGTTGTGTTGGTAAGAGAACCTCTTTGCCATGGGTTGCCACCTTTTCATATGGCCATTGTTGGACACTTGCAGGATGCACAGCGGTGTTTACAGGCCAACACATAGCCACGGTCAGTACACAGGTTAGCACATACTTTTATCCTCAATACATACCTATTGTGGGACTTTGGCTACTTATCATATTGCATGTAACATTTACGTTTCTTACATACAGGCATAACTATTTAATGCAACTATTACATTATATATGGGACATATTAATGTCCTACAATCCCGGACATTTGCCCTTTGTAATGTTTTATGTCAGGACACACTTGCCCAGGGAGGGGCTGTCCCTCCTAATGTGGGACAGGTGGTAACCGTATGCCTACGGCTAGCTATACCCACACCTACCATAATGATCTACCTCCGAGTTGGCACTAACAGACACATGATGCAGACACACACACACATTACAGTCACACGGAGATGCACACGGCACCCTCAACACACACATACACAGACTACGACACTCACAAACACAGTTGAACACAGTACCTACGTGGACCGCAACACCGGCAGCGGTAACGAAATGTTCCTTCATATCATCATACTATTACTTGCGGTTGTACTGTTCCGGTACTGTGTTCTTTCAGTCTTTCAGCCTCGTGGTTACGCATGTCAGTATGTTACACATTCTATAGTTGGCGGTATCCTATTTATTTGTACCTCCGAAGCGTTCTGAATGTCGTTGACCTATTATATATATTTGCAGATATCGCTGACTCCGTATATATCAACGTATATCACTCTATTGCCCTTTCTATCTGTATTATATATATGTATATATGTGTACACACACATATATATATATATATATATATATATATCTGACGGGGAAAGTGACAGGCAAGCTACACCTTTCATTGTGTACTTGTTGGTGTATACTGTTTCCTGGACTCCACACGTTTGTGTCTGTACCTGCCACATTACACACCTGCCGTAGGTTAGGGTTATCAGCTGTCCCACTCTGCTAGGGACAGTCCCTCTTTGGGCAGTTGTGTCCTGCAAAATATTTGTGAACATGGCAAATGTCCTGGGATTTTAGAACATACTTATTTCCTATAGTTTATGTAATAGTTGCATAAAACAGTTATTCTGTATCTGAACCACCTATATGTTCTAGAAACAGAATAAGTAAGTAAACATTACAAGAATGAGCTTTTATCTAGGCAAAACAGTGAAGTTCTGCATTTTGTACTGGCCGGGTGTATATGTCGGCCTGCAGACATCTGACGTATGTCCCACATTGGTCATTTGAAGAGGTGGCAACCCTACCATAGGTACATCTTGCCTAGCAATAGTGTTAGGTGATTCTATACATGATTGCGTGTTCTACACCTGGCAGTGGTCGTTTTACCCTTCAGAGCAGGCGCTATTAGTACAGGGGTGAATAATGCTGGTTTCACCTGTTCTGGACATCATTGACCATGATCTGCGCGATATTCGGTGTAGCCTATCCCTTTTTCACGCATATCCATATAGTCATATTTAAACGTCGCTTACCAGCAGTGGGCAATGCATATTCCCGGTAACGTTTGCTAAACATAATCTGCTAATCTGCATCCGACATGCATTACTTGTGCCTTCGGGATTACATTACATCCCTTGCAGGACGTGGGACCGGGAACATGCATGACGGTCACTGCATTTAACATATGGCCATCTGGGATTTGTACACGTGTTATGTTGTTTTGTACATTGAGTATACTATGGCTGTTACTCCATACTGCACTCACATGGGTAACTCAGTTAGTTTACATATTGATGAGTCCAGTTAATGGTATGTCCATGTGATGTTTACTAGATGTGCTCCGGCATTGAGTTTGTATATCTCAGTGAGCCACACACGATACTGGGCTACACCTTCAAATGACTGTGGGTGGAGCATGCTGGGGTGATGAATACTTGTCATGGGTACACCCCATGCCTTGACACAACATCCATGATTATATTATGTGGAGCCCCTCATTAATGCAGCAGGGACTCTGTGCTGAGTGTGTGCAGAACAGTGCTTACACACATGTGCTCCCATGATTGCCTCTGCTCATCTATGCGACAGTTGGTTACTCGATGTTGTGGCGACAGCAGACACTGTTTGCCTCATTTGGTGTATGGCCTCTGACAGTCGGCCGTGAACCTACCATTGTACCTGGGAACCTATACACACAGCACCACCATATGGTGATAGGTGCATGTACTGTTCAGGTGTTGACATTCCTTGTTCCTATAGCTGTTGTGTGTACAATGTTTGAGGGCTGCCTATATGGGATTCACACAGTGGGCCACCTATACATTACAATTTACAGGTGGTCGTGCTTGTGTGCCATCCATTTTACTGTGTGTGCAGGTGGAGAGGTATGTCAGTCCGTCGGGGCCTACACTGTCAGAGTATGTACTATACGTTGCCTCTTTGCCAAGGCATATTGGGAATGCCTCTGTCTGCCTACTGGGGCTGGCACAGTGTGTTCATGGTCTGAATCCCTATGTGCCTGTGATGGCCTTGGCAATTGTGGTGGGCTATGAGGGCCTTCACCATTTTGTCCCTGCTGCAGCTGTTTCCGTAGGATCATATTATGTAGCGTGGCACATACTATGACAATGTGGGCACATGTGCCTGGAGAGTACTGCAAGGCTCCACCAGATGTGTCCAAGCACCGGAACCGTGATTTCAGCATCCCGAACACACGCTCTATGATGATACTGGTTTGTGTGTGTGCCTCGTTATGGCGTTCTTGCATAGGTGTGTGTGCATTTCTGATGGGAGTCATCATCCACAGCTCCAGTACATAGCCAGCATCCCGCACAAGGTGGCCATGTGGGATGTCCCCCCTGACAAATACCTGATACAGCTGTGAGGCATGCCAGATATGGGAGTCATGGTAGCTTCCAGGGCTGCCAGCACACGCATCCATGATAATGCCCTGGGCATTGCACATGACCTGGCAGTTGATGGAGTGGAATCCCTTGCAGTTTATGTAGTGCCTACCATGCTCACCGGGTGGTGACTTGATTTGTATGTGTGTGCAGTCTATCGCACCCAGTACCTCCGGGTAGTGTGCCAGATGGTGGAAGTGACGCATATTGCTGGCCAACTCCTCCTGAGTTCGGGGGAAGTATATATGCTCATTGGCATGTGGTAACATGGCATCCAGGAACTGGTGTAGTACCCTGGATGCTGATGCCTGTGAGATCCCCGTTATATCTCCAGTTGGCCTTTGAAAGGTACCTGTGGCTAGTATTCGCATGCTTACACATACCTTCATGTCCACTGGGATGGGTTCCCCTCAGTTATTTCTGGTTCTCAGGCGTGGCCGGCACAGCTCCACTATTTGCTGTAAGATGACCCTGTCCACCCTGTAATGCTCTACTATCTCCAGATCATGTAGCCCCTGGTAGGTTACCTTTGGTCTGAACACTCTTCTCCTCCTCTGGGGCCTGTGGTGGTTGTCGGCATTATCCTCCACATCACCGTCAGTCTCTAACACATGCTGATGAATCACAGCTATGGCAGCTCCCAACATGTACATTTTAAAAGTTCCCCGTGTGTTTACACCTATGGTGCAGTGTTTGGGAATTCACAGGTGTGTGTAGGGTGCTTTCACACTTTATACTATTGTGCTGTGAACACCAATGATGTCATAGGGTGTGTATGTACGATCGCAGCTACAGGGTATCTTATGTGTTTTACTACCAGAACTACTATTGTGGTGCCTTTGGTGTTGAATTACATTTGGCTGCCGTGGATTACCTCTTGACCTTCCCTTTACATTTCTGCACGTTCCACCTACCATTTTCTGGCATGCATCCAGCAGCCTGCTTTCATTTGTACTTTCCTAGACCTGGCGTATCTTGCGTAATGTGTGCTATTGCCGGTCTACTGTCGGTTTGCTTTGCTCTTCTATGACAGATCTCCTATCTTTACAATCCAATGCCTCCCCTCCTTTCTTTGCATTCCGATGACTCCCCTATCCTGTTTTGCAGGTTTCTGCGAGCAGACTTGACAGCTGCCGTCGATTGGCCGCCGTGAGTTGATTGGTGTTGATTGCTCATTAGTACGCCAATTACCCTACTTTGGCATTTCCTTCTTTTCTTCCCCTGACCTTCCTGTTTGTGCTATTGTTCGCGCCCCGTGCATCCGCTTACTGGGTTTCAGGCACGTTTTCATCCCCGTACACATGCACTTTTGGGCACCATGTGTGCTCTCAACTAAACGATTCTATACCTTCCTCCCCACCCTTGTCCTGCAGCTTTGCTTAGCAACAGCCAGGCCAGTTTGCATTGCTTCAATGTGCTTGCTGCTACGGTGGCACACCCCTCTGCTGATGTCATGTATCTCCTCTGAGCCACTCCTCGGTATTATAGCGCTGCGCCGTATGGTTCAACCTTCATCCGGCGGGACATTTGCGATTCAGTATTATCTGCCTCATTTGCATGACATTGACTACTAATTCATAGTTACCGTGCCGAACACTGTCGCAGGCCCTTAGCAACCCTTGCACCTTGGTTGTGGTGTTCCATGCCTACCATTGTGTATTATGGTGTAAACCTGTATTACATTGCGATTTTATGACATTTTTATATATTTTCTTTATGTTCCAGTTTGCGCACACATGCCCTGCGGTTGTACTGTGCGTTACTGTGGTCATGACATTAAATGTTGTTTTTTAGGTGTTGTGCATCTTTTCTTATGCCATTGGCTGTGTATTTAGCCATTGGCATATGTTAACTTTGTAATACATGAGTCTGGTCCACTTCCAAAGCTCCAATGTTCTGTTTGGGAAAATGTAAACCTTGTTTTTTGGTTTACATTTCCGTGGGCTTATGCTACACGTGCACCACTTCATGAATCACTATCTGCCTTCATTTGCATGGTGCGACACTGCGCATGGGGTGATTAGCATACCTATGCCGAGGGCTGCGCAGTTCTGGCGTATGCCGGTAGTGCACGTGGTATTGGATCGTACCTGAATCGCTCAACAGCCATATTTGGCATTATTCCGCCTACGCTATGCCTGCACCTGGCGCAAGCTTCATGAATCCCGGGGGTCACCTTGTGTCACAGTCGACACCCGGCTATTGCTCTGCATCTTTACTTTCTCTGACAATTTGCCTTCTATACTATCCTATTTTTTGTTTTCTCTCATAAGTTCTCTACTTTCTTTGTTAAAAATTGAGCTATCCCCAACCTTTCCTTAACTGGTCTAACTTTTTAACCAAAGATTTATTCTTACAAAAATATAAAATAAATAGTTTACTATGGGAACATTGAAACTGCCTTGTTCAACTGGCACATGGTCGAAAGGCAGTTTCCCAGGTAGGCAGAATGTTGAACAAAAATTGATCGAGTTACACTACAGTGAACAGGTAGTGTAAGTCGATCATTTTGGTTCGACATTGTGCCGGGAGGTCACACTTCAGTGAGGAACAGGGAATTAGCGCATTTTCAAACTGTAGTGCGATCTCGGAGTTGGTATATTTAATGTACAGGGGGTGTGGGGGGTGCAGGGGGGCATAGCCCCCCTGCAAAATACTAGAAGTAACATACCATTGACTGTAGAGTTCGACGGTACATTAATGTGCATAGCAGGAAGTTAGTGACATCACCTCCTGCTATATCGAATACATCAAACCATGGTGGTGGATGTATTCAGTTTCGCTTTGGGTTTACTTTTGAAATTTTGGATTCAGCATTTCAAGTCGACCTTTGTTATATGTCGACCAAAGCTGATTCGAACTTTCAATAATAAACCAAATAAATAACTTGATTATGTGGTTCATCCTATACCCTGCAAGTAACTGTGTTTACCATTCCTCATTTCTTTTTTGGGAACATTTGCCCCCATGTATGTAAAGATGGACAAGAGATATTGTTTTACCGAACATGAAATGGGTAGGAGATACTGTTTTGCCAAGAAAACCTTTTTCATTTTCTCACCATTCCTTAATCAAGTTTTACTCTTCCAATAATGTAAATTCCCAAATCAACTCCACACAATCCAATATTATCAAACTTCAAATCTGGAATCTTTCATACATCCCTAATAAAATTAGTATGTCCCATGCATACCTCCTCTGTCTTCATATCTATGTTCATCCTTTTCCCCATGTTTACCTTTTTTTTCTACCACGAAACTCTGAGCATACTTTCAGAACTCTTTGCACCCTCACTAACTTGCATAAATCATATGTGTAAATGACAACAGTTTGCAAATATTCCCCATCACTCTGTGGCAATGAAAACTCCTAACTGCTTAAACAATGATTCAGAATTATTCAAATGGGTCATACAGAGCAAGGGACATAATGGACATCTGTATGACTCTTCTTTTGTAATTTTCATTCCCAACTCACTAGCACCCTTGTATTTTTGTATTTTATTTGCAATGTCTGCAGTACTGATTGCTTCAGCTTACACCACAGCAAACCACATTAAATATCAAAGCCTTTTCCTGATCCAAAGAAAGTAAATACTCCAATTTTCCCCCCTCAAAAATCACTAGAGTCTAAAATATCCTGCTTCCACAGATCACAGATTTGCCAACTGTAAAATGTTCCTGCACCTGATGGACCAAATATTATTCCAAATTTTCAGTAGAAGATAATAGTCCATATTCATTAAGCAGATAGGTTTCCAGTTATGCAATAAATAAATAAATAAAAAATAATAAATAAAATAAGTAAATAAATAATGAACCTGCTGCTTCAAGCACTCATTATTAAAATCCTTGTACACTCTCTCCCATAATATCCTTTGAAAAACTATGTATGGTCAGTCATAACTTTAGAAAATTCATGAGAGAAGACATCAAAGTTAATGACTTAATTTGGCAAGCCTCCTTAATCCCTCTTCCCAGTTTGACAGCCTTCCATTTTTTGTTTCTATTAATGTATTACAAATGTTCATTTTCTGGAATCTTTTAACATACCTTTCAATCTTGTAGTGCAAGAAATCTGGACAAAGAAGAAAAATGGGGGCAAAGACCCATAATCAGGGACGTATTCTAACAATTCTCTTATAAACTCAGAAAGTAGCTAGAATAACAGCTTTTGTATTAGCAAGCATTTTCTGAGTTTTATGAGGAAAAGACCAAAAATATGAGGCTTAAATCTGGACATTTCTGGACAATCTGGATAATAATCTTATATCAGATCTTCAGAGGCTATTTCAGAAAATTTGGGATAGCCCATGGAGGAAGCACACTATAACCATGACACCATCAGATGTTTTCGCAACAAAACTTTACTACAAACTGAAGCCCCAGCCCTGGTAAAATGACTCATACCAAATGATAACTGAATACATAAAGAGATAGCCTCACATACTAAGATGTGACAACCCCCTCTTACTAAAGATATAGATTCACACTAAATATTATATACCTTTTATGTAAATACAGGTTTATTTACACCTTCAAAGATTATTTGTAACAGCTTACAGTTAGGAAAAAGGTGACAGCTGATGAATTATATAGACATTCGGCCACCTGCCCTAATTATAAGAAATTGCAGTTCTTTGTTGTAGACAGCATATAGCCTGATATCAGGGGTGGGGATTTTGATAATTTGCTGGGGAAAAATGGGGTAGAGCGATAGTTGCATTTAAATGCTTCTACAGTACTCGTAGTTAATGAGCCTGTCAGTATAAAAAGTATTTTAGATTTATGAGTTGCAGTAAATTGCTTTGTAAGTATTTTTTTGTAATTCAACATCAATTATCTGATGAGGCTTAAAATTTCATTAGTAGTTTTATGTCATAGTTCAATATTGAATGGTTTAATTTGCAGGTGCTGCTATTTTACTAAGTTGGGAAAAAAGAATTGATGACGATCGCTGTTTTACTACATTCTGAACAAATCTACTTATTCGATGGAATAAAAGAGCTAAACAGATTTGTGTTTCATAGTCCTGGTGTTCTAAATTTATTGCATTGTTTGTTTTTTCCTTTGTTTTTAAGTCTCTGCTCCCTACATGAATGCTGATTTGCATGTCATCATGTCTGACTATGCAGGATCTTGTTGGTGATGATGAACCACAGCAATCTGAACAAACATTTTAGGACACAAATTTTTGAGCAAGAACATGCCTTACCCCCTCCCCTCTTCTTCAGTTAAGACAGGAAAATTTCTGGCTGTCATAAAACATTTTTTTTTTGTTTTAGCAGTCTGCTTGTACAATTTCTAGTCCTGGTTGTCTACTGCCTGGCAACACGATAAATGATTTAGCCAATAGCTCTTTGCTACACCATCAAACACTTTTCATAAGCTGTAGCAAAGAATTAAACTACCTCTTTGCTAGTGATCCTAACACCCAGAACACTGACTGAATGGAAAAGGTGAGATCTGCACTGTGGTGGAATTGCCAATCAGTCCCTGCACACAGTCTGTCTAATTGCAAATAGAGGACTAATTATGTCCCCTTACACTTAACAGTCATCACAACACTGACAATGCATTAAAGAAGGTGTGATCATACTTATGGCTGCTTAAACAATTACATAGGCTGCTTACAGGGACTGATCGACACCTTTGCACACTGTCCCTAACAGCTTGAAACTGGTGCAGCCATCCCCCACCATTTTCTATGGCTTTCAGGCTATAAGTAGTGTGACATCATACTATTTCAAAAACAGTGCCACAGTTATAAACCTGACCAGTGCCATAATGCATCATGTTTTAGCAGCTTTCTCGATACCATGGGGATCTTTGACAGTTGTGGAATAAATCTGGCAATGCTGTATCTTTCCCAAGAATCACATAATAGAAATGTCGTCACCAGGTTTTTGCATATTCATCATTAGTTGAACTTTGTCAGCATTCAGCTTCTACTCCACTTTCTGTCACCAAATGTCCCATATACATTAGAGACGTAACAGCTGTTTGACACTTTGTTGAATTTTGAACCTTGCAACAACATTGTGTCCAACAACTGGTTCGGTAATCTGACATGCTCCTGCTTGGTAGCTCCAAGGATTAAAATGTCATCAAAGATGTGACTTAAAATCCTCCTGCCCTCCATTACACTCACAATTCGAACAAAACTCATACTATATCAGGCAAGTTAAATACCTCTGAACCTCATATCCTATTCACACCCTAAACTACTCAAGTATGTTATCTAAAGCCACAGTCTTTTATTCACAAGTTCGGTATTAAAAATATAATCAAGCAAAAATGCCTCTTCCAGTATCATCATAACCATTAAACAAACGTAGTGGTGGCATCCACCAGACAGCATATCTACAACAGCTCCTTTATCACCAGTATCTCACCCATAGTCCTACCCCTGGCCCTCATATATACCATACCAACTTATGACGTATGTATACCAATCTCCCTGAAGTGCATGCAAGGACAGCAGTACATACTCTAGACATTGTAGTTGTCACAGAAACCTGACTCCTCCAGAAAAAAATGAAGAAATTGCCCCACCATGCTATAACATTATCAGATTAGACACAGTCAAAAAAAAAAAAAAAAAAAAAAAAAAAGCTTGTGGTGCCAATATTTTTTACAAAAGGACACTAAACAGCTCCCTTCCCCCACAACCCACCAACTTTCTATAACTCAGACATCCTACTTTCCCACCCGCCAGCTTTCTATAACTCAGACATCCTACTTTCCCACCCACCAGCTTTCTATAACTCAGACATCCTACTTTCCCACCCGCCAGCTTTCTATAACTCAGACATCCTACTAACCATGCTAAAACTAAACACTCACAAGACAATCACAATTATGGGTATATACATACCCCGGTAATAATACTAAAACACTGGAAGATAGTGTTTGCTGGGCCTCCTCAAATATCCCTCATGAATACACAATATTGGGTAATGTTACTGTAGATTGGCAAACCATACAATCTGAAAATGCAGCCAGTAATACACATCTATACAAATTCACCCAACTTATAACCACACCAACTAGATATAGCAGAGCCACAACCAGGCAATCAGTCCTTGACTGGATCCTAACTTCCTCTCCAAATAAAATATCATTGCATAGAACAGCAGGGGTGTAGCCATGATTTTAAGATTTGTACTCAAAGCTCCCAGCCTGCTGCCCCCCACTAAGCTATACCCACATCAACACATTGATTTCCACCCACACTTCTTACAAATTGCTGTCGTAGTCTCTCTCTCTCTCTCTCTCTCTCTCTCTCTCTCTCTCTCTCTCTCTCTCTCTCTCTCTCTCTCTCTCTCTCTCTCTCTCTCTCTCTCTCTCTCTCTCTCTCTCTCTCTCTCTTTGGTCACAGTGCAACTGTACCCAGATGACAACTCATGACTGCATTTTAACATAGCGTAGCACAGCCCTCAGTCATCTAGCATACAACTGTTCACATGACTGGCCTTTTGTAGTAGCAATGTGGTGTGAGAAGTCAGTGTTACTCCACAAATAGTCTTTGTACCACATCAAGCTAGCCATTCAGAGAGTTCCATTCATACCACACACACACACACACACGCACGCGCACACACACACACACACACACACACACACACACACACACACACACACACACACACACACACACACACACACACACACACACACACATGCACATCATAAAATGAAACCAGGTAAAGACAAACACCAGCACTTTACCCAAGTACTCTCAGCTACAAGTAAACCCCAGCAACTAAGTATGGGACTACAAAACAAACACCAGCTTCCCACAGGTGCACACAGTTTGTCCAATAAACCATGATTACTATAATTACCAGTGACAGAAAAATGCAAGCAATGTTCATTGTGACATAAAAATATTGAATACAGGACTATTGCCTGAACAATTTATATATTTTGGTTTACTCCAAATGGCAAACATATTTACTCAGTAAATAGTTATTTCCATTAACCATGAATGCCAAATGTATTTATTTTATCTGTCCATCTACCTATTTATCTATTATTGATCAGGTTTGTCCCTCTAGGCTAGTGGCCTCTTTACAGGAGAGATCCCAGGTGACACTGAGACTGACTAGGGGAAATTTGGACATGGTACATGGGAACATACCCTATTTTACGATCTAGTAATTCAAAAGAGCTGTTATCATATGGCAAAGTGTTTAGAGTAGAAAATATCAGGGGAAGTTTTCCACGTAGAAATTGTATAGTCTGAAAATATTTGGATGGGGTCAACATTAATGGCAAGGTCTATAAAGCCAGTGAAGCATATACATGTGAATCTAGTGGAATTGTCTATATCATAGGCTGTGGGTGCCCACAGATAAAATGGTACATTGGATAGACTAAAAGAGCTGTCAAGAAAAGAATCATGGAACATTTGGGTGATATAAGAAGGAACAGGATGGAAAATCTGGTAGCTACACATTTTATTCAGGTACATAATAGCTCAGTAGAAACTTTGTTTTTCAGTGTGTTGGCAAAACCCAAATCTCATGACAGGGAGGTGGACATTAGTAAGTTGTTAATGTTGGAGTCCAAGTGTATAATAAATTTCAGGACACTACATCCCAAGGGTTTAAATATGGAATTAGATATCAATGTTTATAATAAGTAAACTGATGTTGTCAGTTGTATGGTTGAAAATCTCACATTTTATTAATGGGAATATAATGATGTTGTTGTTGTTGTCTCATTTTAAAATCAGAAATAGGTGGGATTCATCTCAGTAATTTTAAAATTATGTATAAAATATGTTATGCATAGTTAATACATGGGCAATGTATAATGTGTGATGGGCACTTTAAATTATTGATTGGACATTGAAGGATGGCTAATTGAATGTATTAAGTATGATGTATATAAGAAAGCTGCTTGATGTAACAATTTATTCTTTGAAGGCATAAGCCGAGGTACCAAACACATCAGTAAACTTTTTCTATCCTGATGTTTTGCATGTTTCGTGGATTATTTGGAGGTGTTTGTGTGTTTTGACCATACCCTATTTTACTAAAGAAGAGAAGAGTATGTTTACTAGTAACACTTAAATAACCATCAAAGGACCACTCTCTCTTCAATGGTGTTTTACTGAATTCATCCAACATCACTTCCAACCTCCATCACCAGACCCACACCCTCCCAAGTTCTTTGCATTGTTCTGCTTCTGGCATTGAAAACATAACCAAAACATTTCAGTGATAACCCACCAAGGTCTGATGACCTGCACCTATAGTTCTTAAAGACTGGTGTCAGGGGTAAAATAAAACATTTCAGAGCTTTACTGGAAAGGCTCACCCAGACTCTGCTACAGTCTGCTGTGAGGGAAAGGTTAGATTGCTTTTTAATTGTTGTATTTTATATGACTTTATTGCCTTTTTCTATTTTGTATACTGTGATTTGTTTTCTTTACAATGTGTTTTATGTGTATTCTGCTTTTAACTGCATATTAAAACTTGAAAGGAGACCACATCTCTGTCTCTTGTGAGTCAGACAGAAATTAGAACAGATCAATTAAGGAGTCACACATAAGTTAGAACAGGTCAGTTAAGGTTAATCATCTGTGAACTGAGGGGGTGGAGCTAGGAACTAAACCTTCTATTTAAGGGGTAAAATAAAACATTTCAGAACTTTACTGGAAAGGCTCACCCAGACTGTACTACAGTTTGCTGTGAGGGAAAGGTTAGTTTGCTTTTTATTTGTTGTATTTTGTATTACTTTATTGCCTTTTCTATTTTGTATACTGGGATTTGTTTTCTTTACACTGTGTTTTACTTGTATTCTACTTTTAACTGCATATTAAAATTTGAAAAGAAACCACAGCCCTGTCTCTTGTGAGGCAGACAGAATTTTTTTCCCGCCCGGTGACTGTTGTGTTCTTAAACACCACTGTCTTTCTAGTTGCCTGCCCCTTATGTTAATTTGAGAATATATTTCATTTCCTCTCTGCTTTTACTGGCTGGTGTGAATAAGCACAAACTTATCATATTTTGAAATCACTCCCCTTCAAATATTCAAATTTATTGGACATCCTACTGCATTCCATAGTACCAGAATACAAAAGTGGCCACCCCTTTCAATCTATCTTGCTGTTTTAAAAATAGTGACTCTCCACTAAAACTTAACTTTTTAGACAGATAAAACTTAAGTTACCTACTTTCACATCTAACTCCTCTAGTGCACATTGCAGTGTTTAGGATAAACCATTTTTTCATCTTACCTTTAAGCATCTATTGCAAGACCACCAGTTATTGAAGAGCCCACACTCTGCCTCTCAGTAGTCATCCTGGGATTAGTGATTCTGTTTTCTCCTGGTGCAGTTACATTATTTCTTGGAAACTGCTGATCACCAGAAAGCTTAATAACTGCTTTATAGGTGGCATCTTGGAATCTGTGCTTATATTCTGATCCTAGTGAGAGTATGAGCAGAGTGCATTGATTCCTGACTCTTTCTCGTTGGAGAATGAGTGTCTGTGCTTAACGTACCTGATTGGTCTGGTTGCTATTTGAAGCATCTACCAGAAAAAGGCTACAAGCCTGCAGACCCTTGCATCATCTAGGAGAAGACTGTGGATCACCAAACAGGCTGTGGCCTGCTTCTCTTCTTGAGATTGGTGCTAACACTTTGCTTCTGGTGAGGGAAGAAGCAAAGGAGTACTGTATCCCAACAGAGTGAAGCTGTGCTGAGACTAGCATTAGTAGTAGCCAGGCAGTAGCCATTCATGTGACTCCCCTCTTTTCATCATTCCTGACAAGCTAATTCTTTATTTTTCAGTAAGTACTGCTTGATTTCTTTCTAACTTCAGAATATCTGCCTAAATACTTCATCCTTAAATTTTCAGGGTCTACGTATTAGTTTCCCCTCAAGTGTTTGGCAGTGTTCTGTATAGACTCAGACACCTTGAGTGACATTTTTCCTGTAAAAGGAATATATAAGGAAACAGCTCCAGTACTTAGTAATAATGACCATCCCTCCTGGCATGTCTAAAGGTCAATTCCCTGTGCTTTCTCCTATTAACCTGGTGAACTTAGGCATTCTGAGGCAGTGTAGCAACTGCCTCATGCACACATACAACCCTCTCCTCTTACCTCCCAACACTCCACCTTGTGAGAGATACACTTATATATCCAAATTGGAAGCCATACACTCTCAAGCCAAGACTGGAATAGCTGGTCAGGAGGAGAAGGTCAACACCTGCACCACACCACATGCAACACGTATCCCTCCAGAATACCCACCATCACAGCTCTCACATAAAAACACAAACCACACACCCACCTTCGTGGAGGCTCTCAATAGAAATCTACCCAAACAGCAGAGCCCTCCAAGGCCAAAACGCACTCGACCACCACAACACAGCACAAACCACAAGACACATAGCTCACCTACATAGTGTGCCCCTCAACCTAAGCCCCTAAGGCAAAACAGCTTGCCCAATACACTAATCATAGGTGACTCGATAGTGAGGTAAACTGATGTCCCACTCACTAGGTTGAATAAGAAAAAGGTAACAGTCAGCTGTCTATCAGGTGCCAGAATGTGACATGTAATACCTGCACTCAACTCATTCCACAACAAGTATGACTCTGTCACTGTCTATGTGGGTGTGAATGACCTGAGATGCACCTCCCTGGACTACATGAAAAGAGACATGGAGGAGCTCTCGGATTATGTGGCCCAGGCAGGTATGACCCTAGCCCTGAGCAGCATCCTACCATCACCCAGAATGATACAGTAGTACAAGCAGAAAATGATTGACTTCAATTGGCTAAGTTTCTGGTGTCATTCTAAAGGGATCTAGTATCTGCCTGCTTGGGATGACATGAATGACAGACTTTGATGCTTTGCCAGAGATGGCCTGCATCTGTCATGCCTGGGTTTCTGGATACTGGCTAAGGCTCTTGCCACCCCTATAGTGCCTTTTTTAGGCAATGTTCCAAAGACCAAATTACCACCATAACAGCTATAAATAAATGCAATCTGAGGGTCATACTGCTCAATGCTAGAAGTCTAAATCTCAAGATGCACTTGCGTGAAGCACTCCTCAAAATGGAGAACATCAACATTTGTGCTGTAACAGAGACCTGGTTTAAAGTAGCAGATAGCACCCCCTGCACTACCAGGCTATAGCTCATGCCACACCTTTCAGCCCCAGAACATGGACCGAAGCTCCAAAGGCGGTGGTGTCTCCATATTCATAAAGGATATGCACACCTTCAGACTAGTAGCTCAGCATAACGCATCTGAGATACTTCAGGTACAACTGACATTGGATAAGACGGTGATTCAGGTCGTAGCCTGCTATAGGTCCCCAACCATGTCCCAAGACTCTCACTCCACATTCCTAAGCACACTGGAAACTATTAGGGTCCAACCCATCACTCTTATACTAGGTGACTTCAACTACTCCTTCATCAACTGGGAAAACTACTCATGCACCAATACATTGGCCCAACGCTTCCTAGAATTCATCAACTCCAGTCCCCTGGATGAGCTCATTCTTACCCCAACTAGAGGAAGTAGCATCCTTGAACTGGTTATTACTAACATGGGCAACTGTTGTTCAACACCAATAGTCAAGTCCTCCCTTGTTAGATCTGATCACAAACTAATCACCATGGAAATCTACATCTCACTCACACCCCCCGCAAATGTAACCACCATGAAAAACTTCTCCAAAGCCGACTTTGGGCTCCTAAAAACAGAGGTGGCTAACTTCACGGCACCCATGTCAATGGAAAATAGATGCATGGCTGCCGAATCATAAATGGAAAATAGATGAATGACTGCCGAATCATGCACCACTGCACAGTACAAACACGTACATAAATACATGGAACTAGCTATACCTAACAGAACCAAGATGCTCTCCTCCAAAAAAAGGAAGCCAATCTGGTGGTCCCTTGCCATTAATAAGCTCTACAAGAGAAGGAAGAAACTATTGCAGAAAAAGGTGAAGTCCCATGAGTGGAAAAGCTCCCTAAGTTGAGATCCCTCATCAAAACCTCTAAAGCCAGCTATAAAGGCAGAAATGCGGCAGACACTAAAAACAGCCACAAAGCCTTCTATAGTTATAGCAAGAATCTCCACGGCAATACCCAGGTTTGCTCTGAGTTACTGCACAATGGTACCTCCTATACTGAGCCAACAGATATTGCCAACATACTGGCCGACAGATTCAGTGCCCAACATTACCCCCCCCCCAAAAAGAACCAATCACAATACCAGATGAATGCCAGGCACCCAGCATTACTGTAGCACAGGTTAAAGCTGCATTGTCCATGGCCAAGAATACAGCTTCCATGGGACCTGAGAATATTCCTAGATGTGTTCTACATGAACTACAAAGTGAACTGGCATCACATCTGTGTGCCCTGTTCAATCACAGCCTCACCTCAGGCTTTGTCCCTACCGAATGGCCCACTGCTACAGTCATCCCTCTCTATAAAGGCCAAGCAACTGCAGACCTTGGGAATTATCACCCCATTAGCCTGATGAGTCTGATATGTAAGGCTATGGAGCACATCATCGAGACCTAAATAACAAGGATATAGGGGAATCTCCAAACTCTAGATCCCACTCAATTTGGTTTTGTGAAAGGCAGATCATGCCTGCTCAACCTGGCTGACTTCTTTGAGTCAGTCACCAGAGCTGTGGATGAGGGCAAGGCAGTTCATAAAGCCTACCTTGATCTGGTCAAGGCCTTTGATACCATTCCCTACTCAGGAATTATTGATAAACTCACCAAACTAGGCATAAACCCCTTTATCACTAGGTGGGTTGCAAAGTGGCTCACAGAACCCACAGTGTGAAAGTAGCAGACTCCAAGTCAGGCTGCCAACCAGTCACGAGTGGAGTCCCACAGGGATCGGTCCTTGGTCCTCTCCTGTTTGGCATCTACTTCTCAGAAGTCCAGGCCAACACGGAGGGACTCTGGTTGACCAAGTTCGCAGATGACTGCAAGCTGGGAGCTATTACTAACTCTCCAAGTGATGTAAACATCCTACAGAAAGGCCTCACTAAGACCAATGACTGGTGTTGAAACCATGGCCTTAAACTTAATGCCAAAAAAGCATTGCTATCCCCTTTGGGAAAAACACAGTTCCCACTAATTACCACATTTATGGGAGCCCACTGAACACTGAAGGTGTTATAAGAGATCTGGTGAAACAGGTTGACAGCAACCTCTCCTTCGACCACCACATTGCCAATGTGGTCAGAAAGTCCTTTGTGGCACATCTGATTACCAAGGGTTTTGCATCCAGGAAGAAAGAGGTCATCGTCTCTCTCTACTCTTCCCTCATTATGTCAATCATTTAGTATAATGCCCCATTTGGCATGTACCTCACTAGCCACATGCAACAGCTGAAAAGGCCACAAAAGTAGCTTACAAAGAGGATCCTAGGCAATAAACACATGTCCTACACGGACAGACTCAAAAAACTCCAGCTATTCTCTGTCTCATATCATCTATTAAGAGGTGATCTCTGCTTGACTTACAAAGCCATGTCTGACCCAGCTCTGTTAGAAATGCTACATCTAAAGAAATCCCAATCCCTTTGCACCCCATGCTCCAGAGACATCAACCTCATTACCACAATTAACAGAACATGTTGGAGGGACAAGTTCATAACCCACAGACTGCCCATGCTCTAGAATAGACTTCCCATACATGTCAAGCAGAGCACCTCACTGGCTCTCTTCAAGAGAAATCTTCAAGAGAAATCTTGATGAGTGGATAGGTAATAGAAAGTTCACCCTTGGGATCACTCCAGTGGCTCTACTTGATAGAGGCACTGGGAACTAATGTCAGGTGGCACGATGCCAGAGCACGTCTAAGGGCTAGGCTTGTAAAAGCTCCAGGGCCATTAGCCTAGTACACACCTATGAACCTATGTACCTATGGTGCGGAGGTATTTCATTCAGTTTACTTCTGCATCATTATCTTCCCTAAAATACAGAAAGATGTCATTACTGAGCAGATTTCAGAACCAACCCACAGCCCTGCTCAGACTAAAGATCAGTTTCAATGCTCCCACTGCTTAGTTAAGTGCGAGAAAAATTTTAGACCATGACCAGCCATCTAAATGTATTGCTGACCATGTACTCCTAATCCCCAAACAACATGGATTCTGGGTCAAAAGGAGGACAAAGACAGCTATTTAGACAATAACTGATGATATTCTAATGGGTAAAGACTAACAGCAAGTCACAGTAGTAATATTTTTACACCTAACCAAAGTAGTTGATATGGTAGAATATCCACTATTTCACAGTGCCATTCTAGTCCACAATACCAACACACAAAATTCCAAACAGTTCCTTATCTTTCTTTTCCACCACAATTTCAGAGTTAAAAATAGTTTCCTTCTCCATAACAAAAGCACCCTTCTCAAAAAAGTCTCACGGAGCTTCGTTCTATCACCCCTACCTTTCTTCATTTATATCAAAACACTCTGTCATGAACTCACATCTCTACATCCATTTCTGTACCAATCATCTATACATTTCATCAAATCCCTAATAACATTAACATTCAGCTTCAACAAGACCTCCTTTCATTTTCCTTTAACAAATGGCTAAACTCAAGATAACTACTACCAAGCCAAAATACAACAAAATGCATGCTGTTTGGGATACCACAAAAGTTCTGATCATCAGTTTCTGATATCATTATTCTTAAGAAAAAGCATACCTCCCCACAAATCCACCACCTTATTCAAATACGTTGTAAAGTTCCAACTTCACATTCAGAGAACCAAAGCAAAAATACAGTAAACCATTTTGTGGGTATGGATGATCTTACACTTTACAACTCCATCAGGTAGGGAAGCCATAGGGAAATGTAATCTTATTGCCCAAATTGAATATATTCTCCCAGTAATCATCTCTGCCTCAAAGAAAAGCCTTATCTGATAACATACGACTGACAGTTAAATACACTATCTCACTAATGCTAAGAATAGAACATCACTGCTCACTCCTTTAGAAAGTAAACTGGCTCCATTCAAGATATTCATTCACTAACCCAAGTTTCCTAGAATCTCTAATTCACAGCTTATTCTAAACCCTTATAAAACTAAACTGCTGCTTTTCCACCCAACTAGATATACTCCATCACCCCCCCCCTTTTAACATCACATCTAAAAATAACATCATTATCGCTCCTGTCACCCACACTGAATTACTTGGGGTTGAAACTGGTTGTAATTTAAGATTTGACATTTACATCTTCCAAACCATAAAGAAAGTCTACAAAAAATTGGGTGTCCTATACAGAAATAAGCAATTTCTTACAAGACCTACTAAGGAAACAATCGCACACGCACACCTCCTCTCAACACTTACCTACGCTTCTCCAATTCTTACTAATCTAAAAACAACTGACATTGGAAAACTTGACTCATGCTATAATAAAATTGTTAGATTTGCCACTGATACTCCCTATAGGTCCCATCACTGCATAGCTCTAAAGCAACTTAAATGGTTAGAACTACCACAACTCGTCTTGTATAACTATCTTAGTCTAGCCCATAAAATTCTATATCACTCTGAAAAAAAACTGCTCTAAAAAACCTAATTCATCCCTACACCAGTAATAGAGTGCTAAGCTCCAATAATAAACTATTCCTGGACATAAGTAATGCCAATAATGCAGCAGATAACTCCCTTTTCTCAAACTTCATAAGTAAAAAGTGGAATTTTTTTACCCCCCAACATAACAAATGCAACCTCAATTACACAATTCAAAAAATCTTTCAAGGCTCACCTCACTGATACATGACTCTGCTCTTGTGCTACACCTGGCTAACTCCAATCAGCAACGCAACTTCATCCATGCTTTCCCCAACTATATCTATACTTTCTCTTAGTTTCTTGACTTAGGTAATACTGTGTAAGTGCCAACGTTCTCAGATTGACTAACCTTCTTACGTCTCCAGTATCTAGGTTCCTTCCCTTACTTGAAAACAGTTTATTATAATTACCATTAGCAACACTTGTATTCTTGCAAAAGCCTCTGTTCATGATGTTTTTTGTACATTGTAAAACTATATATATTTGCTTGTATGTATGTTTATCAATTTCTTCATTATTGTAACAATTATTGTTCAGCAGTATTTCTTGATATGAATGTTTTCACTTATTGTAACTACTATAGTTCATAATCATGAAGCTTTTCTCTCCGGACCTCTGCTGAAAAAGGATTTGTGTCCAGTCGGACTTTCTTGGTAATCAAATGCAAAATAAATAAAATAAATAAACAGCAGGCCTAGTACTAGGCTCCTTTGATTTAAACTGCTAAACCAAAATCCTTTCCCTTACCTAACAGAAAGATTCACCATCAGGGAAAAAACAGATCTCAACCTATCATGCCTACTCTCTCCATGTCATCTTTACCACTAAGAAATGCAGTAGCCATACCTTTTCCATATTAGGCCCCAAATTCTGCTAAGTTATAACATTAGTTGTAAGAACTCAGCTATCCTACTGCAAATCAGGAAAGCTCTCAAATGTTACATAACTTAATTAGCAGAATGTTACTGCTTTCCAAATGTAACATAACTTAACCCATATAACATATTCTAGCTGCTACTCGATATCCTTAACAGTAAGATGTTGTCCTGTTCGATTCACAGCTAGAACGTCTTCTGTGTGGAGACATGCTTGAATGGGCGTACCTTCGTTGAAGGTTGTGCATCAGAGCCGACAACTTGGCACGTAAAAATCTACTGTTAATCATTAGCGGACTGAAGTTCCGCTGTGACGACCCCTAACTGGGAAAAGCCGAAAGACACAACAACAATTCGATATCCTTAACAATGCTTACATTGTTGCTAGCTAGCATTTGCTTGGACACATAAACACATGCTAGCTGCAGGCTCTGTTCCATTTTCTTCTATCAGCTGCCCAAACTTTCTACCATATCACCTTAACACTCCTCTCATCACCATCACACTCCCTTCTCACTCTTCTGTTTGTGTTCTTCTCACCCTCAAAGCTAGCTCTCGGCACTTCCATTTTTTTCAACAGATAACTCAGTAAACACTTTTCACTCTTTAGCTGACTGCGTCCTTCTTTCTTTCTCTTTCTCTCTCTCCTTTCTCATCATTCACACTACTATTAACACCCACTGTCACTCTCATGCTCACTCTGCATCTACCAACCCAAGTACCTATCTAGCTATCGATCTGTCTATCCATTCATCCATCCATCTATCCATTCTTTGTTGACTGGGTTAGTCCCACTAGGCTAATGGCCTCTTTTCAGGAGAGACCAGAGGTGTATTTATACTAGGGGAAATTTAGCCAGGGCATAGGGAACTCCCCCTACACTTTTCTATAGATGCCATGGGATGTTTTACATCCACGTGAGCTCCCACCAATTCAAAGGGATGGGACCCAGGTTTAATGTCTCATCTGGAGGAAGAGTTTTAAACCTGCATGCATCACTGTTTTACATAACAGTTACGACCTTTGTCAAACTCCTCCTTCTTGCCTTAACCCCATTCATCTCCTCACTGCCTGTATTTATGTACTACTTATAGAAAGCCTCTCACAGAAATATGTCCTTTTCATATTGTATATGCACGAGCCTTGTAAATATCTCCTTACCACTGCACTTGCTTTAATGTTAGCATACCTGCACCTTGTGAATGTATGTTTGAGGATATATTGTCCTTTCAATCTTTGCTTATAAATTTTCATTGTAAATTCATCTTCTGTCGTCGTTTTGTTTTCACTTCTGTGATGAGCCTGAAATAGGTCCACATGGATCAGAGCATCATCTTGTTAAGCAAATCTAAATTAGTAAATAAACAAACTTACAAACACTCTGAAAAAAAATCCCAGTACTGCTAAAATTTGGAATACACGCATTCAGAAAAAAAACTTTACCCACACACACACACACACACACACACACACACACACACACACACACACACACACACACACACACACACTAAAATGTGAACACACAGCATGATTCCTTACCCCCACCACGTAAAAATGATAGCCACCTGTTCATATCTCTGATATTGGACTGAGATGAAAGTGGAAAAATATTAGTCCCAGAAACACATTCCAACTTGTTTCACCCAGGCAGTATGGTGCCCTTAGATAAGCTACAGAGACCTTCTGTGCACACCTCTGAAGTTTGATTAATAAGGAAAGTTAAAGAAATAATGGCCAAACTGTCCCACGTACACACATCAACCAGAAGAGTTCTTTATATGCCTACTCCCAAAATGCATTGTGTATTTACAGATGAAACTACTGGTGCTATTTTTCCACAGATTAACACACAAGCTTACACTGCCCCTTACAAGCCAAGTCTATCACAAGATGCACACACACATATACATACACACAACACATTTATGCACACATAAAATTATATATAATATATATAGATATATATATATATATATATATATATATATATATATATACACATCTATACACACACACACACACACACACACACACACACACACACACACACACACACACACACACACACACACACACACACACACACACACACACACGCACACACACACACACACACACTCCCTACTGCATTATTGCTGCCTTGGCTGTTGCAGTTTAATGGAATAACTGAAGGTAAATACATTACACAAGCATAGCACTTGCCAACTAGTAAAAAAAATCTCTGAAACCTTCAAGTTTTTAAATGCTTTCTGAGTTGCATTGCATTGCTTGACTTACATTGCCCTAAATCTTCAAGAGCAGTTTAACAAAATAAATAAATAAATAAATATAGGGCAGCATAGCTCTCAACCAATCAGGGACAAATTTCAACAGAATCAGGGACAAAGCCAGAAAAAAATCAGGGAGAATCAGGGACACTTTTAAAATATTAGTGCTATTAACTTGAGACATTCACAAAATCAGAGCATATGAATTAATGTATATTTTGTGAAGTAAAAGAAGTCTTCGACTCTTAATTATTGTCATTATTCATTAAGTGTAAGTCACCAACTTTCCTCCAAAAGTCACCAGTTTTAGGAGAGATTAAGAGGGACAGAGCTAACATTTTAGTCAAAATCAGGGACAGTTGAAAGGTATGTAGGGCAGGTCAAGAGCACCACCCAGTACATAATATCATATTTCTGTAAAAAGAAATTTCTAATGCTGAACACATTTGTAGAAGCTCAGTCTGCCAAGATAAACAGTCGCAATTACCCCTCCCCAACACCTCCTTCTCCTGAGGTCATCACTGAGACTGCTCCACCAATCACAGAAGCAGTATCAGTGTGCAATATGAGACTTGTTGTTTGTCTTTTTGGCTTTTCTCGGTTAGGGGTAGCCACAGCAGAACTACGGTCTGCTAATGATTGGCAGTAGATTTTTATGGTGCCAAGTTGCCAGCCCGGCTCCCAACCTTCAGAAAAGGCATGCCCATTCACGCATGTCTTTCGGAGGCCACTCGACTGCAGGGAAGACATGCAGACTCCACACAGAAGGCACTCCAGCCAAGAATCGAACAGGAGAACCTCTTGCTGTGAGGCAACAATGCTACCGCTGTACCACCGTGACTACAGTGTGCAATATGAGACTATTTTGTTTTATTTTTTTTCATTTCAGTTTGGGTTGGGTTTCCCCCTGGGTCCTAGTGCCTGTCTTCTTTGAAAAAATGTACTGACGTGCATACAGTCAGTACGCTTCCCAACATCCTTGTCAGAATGCCTAAATGATCGATTACTAATCTATATCATAAGGTACCAAAGCTACAGTCCCAAAACACATCATTACAATCTGGGAAGAAAACTTACTGCTTTTCATGAAGACACTTATTAATGCACAGCAACTCCTAAACTGGGAATTACTAAAGACTCTCCCCATATAAGATACATTCTCTAAATTCAACAGAATCTTCCTAGATGTTCTAAACACACAAGCCACACCTCAGAATAAAAAAAGGGCAAAGCAAACCCTACTCCATGGCTATCTTTAGCAACTAAGCAACATATGAAGCAAAGAGACAAAGCATAGAAGGCCAGGACAAAAACTAAAATAGCTCCTACTTTACTATCATATAGACAACTAAGAAACCTAACAAAACAACTTATCACCAAAGATAAGAAAGCCTACTACTCAACTAATCAAAACATACACACCAATAATCCAAAGCTGTTCTGGGCCTCAGTTAATAAACTGTTAAATCAGGACAAGCTACACCGTCAGTATCAAACACAGAAAAAAATGATACCATAGCAAACCAGTTCACTACCCACGTTACGAAGACAGTACAGTAATTAACCAACCAGGTAACTAATCAAGCTCTTGAGGTCCCTACGGAATGAAATATCCTCCTTCAACATTTCTCTTTCCAAGCAGTTCCCACAGATATTATCAAAAAATACCTAAAAAATTAAAACCTATTACAACTGCCCCTGACAATCTACCTGGCAAATATCTTAGAATAACAGTTGAGGTTTTCCAATTCTGATAAATTAATTCATATGTGAAAATAAAGTCCCCTGACTAAGGAAAAAAATATATTTCATTATTCCACTGCACAAGGGTGGGATCAATACAGAACTTTCAAGCTATGGACCACATCTCTACCAAAACAACACTATTCACAATCATCTCTGCCAACTACATTGCGACAGAACAAGGAAACTGCACAAAATTGCTTGGTGTCATTAAAAAAATAACCAATTGAAATTTGATCACCATGTATCACACATGGTTAAAAAAATCATCAAAAACTAGGTTATTATCCAGAGTAAAAACATATCTCACTTACATAGCCAGAATACATATAGTAACTACTTTCTTCCTGACATCTCTCTGCTATGCTGCCCCATTCTGTACTAAACTTCAGGTCTTGCAACTGTCCAAACTTGAGTAATGTTATAATAAAATAACCAAATATGCAGTAAACTATAGCAATAGAACACACCACTGCCGAGCCATCAGAGAATTAAACTAGTTAGAATTGCCACATCGCGTAATTCTTTCACAGATAACTACATTACACAGACTTCTCTATAAGCCAGAAAACTGCTCAGCCCTTAAGAACTTAATACAACATTTCTTCCCTAATAGAATTTTATGCTCGAGAGAAAAATCACTAATTACTATAACTAAATCATCTAACACTGCAGGTGATTCTTTATAATTCAAATAGTGTAACTAAACTATGGAAACACTTCTCACTGCCACTGAAATCCATTCAGAATGCAAATCCATTTAAAATACAAGTAAAAGTTCATCTAGCAAATCAATGGATCTGTTCCTGTACATCCCCAAAATAAACACCACTGTTGCCTTCAGCTTGCCATATCATCATATTATCAATCAATCTAATTCCAAAGACATGCATCTGGAGCGCTTCTTCCTGGGCCTCCACTGAAAATGGGCTCTGTCCCAGTTGGACTTTCCTAGTAAACAAATATTAAATAAATAAATAAATAAATACATAAATAAAAAGTCTTCATTCAGAATCATATATCCCACAGCCAGTGCTCACCAATAAATGATTAATTTTTCTAGTATTTCCCAGCAATATACATTCTTTTGTGACACAACTCACCCTACACCTCTGTACTTTTACTATAAACCTTATGATATTTATAACTGTCTCTAAACCTGCTTTATACCTCACCTTTTAATTACAATATTAACATCTGTCCTACCTAGTTCCTTCCCTCACTTCCATTTCTTTGAATTTTAAGCACTAATCACATGAGCTATTACCGGTTTTACATGCCTACTAATATACCTCTTCAGGTGCTCAGTGTTCTGCATCTATTGCATAAGTATCTTTTATGCTGTAATAGCTGCCTCTGCTTACATATGAAAGCAATCTAATTAGAAAATGTATGTGTAACTGTTAATGGATGCTAGTTCATGTATGTTCATATATATTACTGAATGTTGGTTTAAAATGTTTGTAATATGATGGGACTTTTCTTCTTGGAACTCCTCTGAAAAATGTTTTTTGACTAAAACCAGTTGGACAAACATGGTAAACAAAAGCTAAAAATAAAATATATTTAACTCCTTCTACTCCCCAGAATTTGTATCTACCCAATGTTATGATGAACATGTGGAGTTTTGATCTTGATTCCTGTTACTTAATCTAACAAAATTCCTGATTTACATCAAGCACTGAAACAAATGTGGGGTTTGATATTGTATAAACAACTTTTTCAATAGTTTGCAATGTATAATACTCTGCCATTTATTAAGATCTTATGGCCACTGCATGTTTGACCAAAGTCACCATACTATTGACTGACTCATTCTCTAGAGTCTCTCTGCTTGATTATTAATCCTGTTGACTCCACACTCTTTAATTTTTGGTTATTTTTTTTTTGCTTTAAGCAGTAATTGTGATTCAGAGTAATGACAGTACTGCAGAACTGTTTCATTCTAACCCAGGACCCTGCCCTTACACTTATACTGCCTGATAGAGTTATGTTTTAATACAGTAAAGGAATAAACATATTAGTATCAAATATAGTTAGTCTGTAGTCTGAGTATATCTGATACTAGAGGCATCTTCTTTTGCAGAAGGTGCAAAAATCTGTGATCACATTATCAGTTTAGGTGCTACTAGGGTTAATGGAAAGATATTCTTTTCCAGCAGGAGATGTAGTTGTGGTTCTACAGTACCAGATTATGGTATAAGATGTGTCATTATACTAAATTATGTATCAGAAATTTAAAGTTCGTATTATGGAGCATCTGTGGATGTAAGGATAATGGATATGAATAATATGGATATTGTTCACTGGATATAATGGGAAAATTATGGCGTCATCTGTGTGTCTACTTACTGCTGTAGCTTTAGACAGTATGAGGGGTTTGTCAATAGCTTTATTATATGTGGAAGCAAAAATAGCTTTAACGTATAAAGCATTGTTTAGCAAAGGTTTAAATATAGACCTTGATCAGTTCATTTTGATGTAATTTTTTTTGCAATTTAATAGAATTATGTATCACAGATGATGGCACGTTTCTACACTATAAGAAGACTGAGGGATTAATAATAATATAGCAATAACCAATGATGTGGGTGTGGTGTATTAGGATTTACCCATGGTTGGTGTGGTTTAATCATGAGGGCTTCGACCTCATGATTAAACAAAGCCAACCGTAGGTAAGTCTTCAATATACCACACCACAGAGTCGGTTATTGCTATTATACAATGACATTATTTAAGAAAAAAATTACTTAGTTTTTTTGTCATTGTATAACAGCATTGTGGTGTTTTTCTACAGTTTCCCAATTCCACTGCTTTGCTAATATACTGCGCATGTGTATGGGACTTCTGTTCCCATATTTACGCAGTACACAATCGCTTTTGAAAGCAAGAAACAGAGACAGGAAGATCTACGTTGCTTATTTTTTTATTTTTTGGGAAAAGAAAAGAAAGCTGTAATCTACGGACAGTTTACAGGTATGAAAGATGGGAAAAATACATGGAAAATCAGGTATGTTTCTTTAGTTTTGCAGAGCGTATCTGATTTTTCTTGTATTTTCTCTGCTCTCATAAGTACCTCTAAACTGTCTGGAGGTTACAGCTTTTTTTTCTTATTTTAAGGAATGTGGACTAAAGAAAGGAGGGGATGGATATTGTTGCTCTTTTGCATTATCTGAAGGAAAGAAAGTCTGAAACTGAAGTGCATGTCAGTATTTAGTGACTTCGTTCCTCAGTGATTTGTCAGAAAACCACAAATTTTATGAGGAACAAAGTCACTAAATAATGGCATGCATTTCAGTTTCAAACTTCTTTTCCTTCAGACTAATGCATGTCTACACATACCAATAGATAAAAGTCTGGCCACTCAGTGATACTTTAGCGGCTGGACTTTTACTGTTGGTATATTCTCTATTTACAATGGGCACACTGGTTGGGCTAACCAATCAGCATGCTCATTTCTGAATGTTAAGGGCCAGTCATTGTATAATAGTTATTATTAAAGTAGGCTCACTTTTATTGGCTTCTTTTGAACATTTTTGCTGTTTACAGTATTTGCTTTTTCTATTTGAAAACTCCTTTTGAAGGTACACGGGGTCCTTATAACTATCAAAAGAAGACTGCACTGCTATTTTCTTCCATTTTGGTTATTTCTCTAAAATGCATAACAGTACAGTTTTTTGCTTATGTTCATATATTTAGACACTGGTAGTTCAGGAAGGCACCTTTTACATTAGTGTCAAAGCATTAAGTATAGAACGGTGCACAAAAAATAGACTATGAGCAGAAGATAAGCATTGTAGCAGAGTTTTTGGGTAGCAGCTATGTGCAATAAACTTTCATGACTTAAGAGATAACAGCAGAGTATGAACATTTATTTATAACCAGTGTTGTCAACTAATAAATATTGCAGAAGCAATTAGGCTGCTAATACTGCAATACCATTAAAGTAACTTGCTGGACAGTGAATGTATATTTCACATCCTAATGAGATGCTTGGTAAAATTCAAGGGAAGCTATATTTTCCACTGAATAAAATGTTACCTGACACACATCTTGAAGCTTTCAGGTCTCACCAGAGATCATACAGTGGTCTCTCTCTGATTGCTTATATCTTAATAAAACTCTTAATAAAAATACCAGTCTTCAGGGCTTCGCTGAGAAAGAATCAGACCTGAAATTCAGCACTTTTGGAGTTTTATAGCACTCATTATTTTAGTTGTTGCATCCACTGTTAGCAGCAGGTAATCAGCACAGGTAATAATTTCCTGCTGCTGGCATTGTGGGAGTGCAGAGATGCAGTGTATTGATAAGACACCTTGTAATTTCTGCCACTATTCCCTACAGCTGACAATTGTCTGCTATTTTCCTGTTTGTTTTCAGTTCTTTATAAATATGGAAACTTTGTAGTACAGAATTAGTGCTGAAATAGATGTGTTTATTGAAAGAAATAGCTAAATAACTTAAGGCCAGTGGAGTCTGATTTTGCTACAGAAAGTACAGTCATCATTGGTTTGATGTAGGTTCTTGTTTAGCCTAAGTGTGATATGCAGTTGGATACATTTAAAATACTAGATTACCACTTAATTGTTAAAGATGGCTAGACCCTTCTTAACTCATGGAAATGCTACTTATCACTCCACCCACTCACTATCTGCAGCTGATGTTACTCATAACTTAGTTCTTGCTATGTTAATATTTCTTTGCTAAATGCCATATCCCAAAAGTGGCATACATGTATTGCACTCATAAGCAGATGATGTGATACTGTATGTCAATTATTCTAAATTGTGGCTTGGCAGGGAGATAAAGCTAGTTTATTTGGCACATTTTCTGACTGCAAGCATTGCTTCCTTTCTGTAATAAGTGGCTGATTATAGTACTGTGAATAGATCCTTTTTTCTTCATTCTCATATTTGCCATTATCACACAGCAATGACTGATTCCTCATATCTGTCTTTTAAAATAACAGTGAAACAGTAGTTCAGTTGTACAGACACAGTGGTATTATTTCTACAACTTGAAAAACTGATTTGAATGCCATTCTAGATACTTGAAAGTTATTTTTAAGGAGGAGTGGATGTAGCCAAAGATTTGCCTGTCCTTTGCAGAAGGTGCTGCATCAATGTCTAAGGCACAGAATCACAGCCCACCTTATAGAATGAGAACTCTAAGTACATCCTGGCAGAGAATGCATGGGACTGTGCAAATACTGCACCAGTGGTGACTTTGCATGGCTGTACATTCAAAGGGGTTGAGGTAGGGAGTGTACCTGTAACTGTGAATATGATTGGCGTCCAGAATTTGATGCCCTGCACCCTTCAACCTATTTGAACTGGCTAACAGTATTTAGGGAGAACAAATTGGAAACAGTCTTGTATGGTAACCAATGCGAGGGATATACTGATGCTGAAAAAAAATGCCATTTAATACAATCTTCTTTCATTTATAATGGATATAGTATCGCACCTTTGGGGGAAGACACAGTTGGTAGGGGCAGACACACTTAGCATAATGCTTCTTTTTTCTTTTAAACAAGAAACATATTTATTAAATTACATATGACACAGGTAAACTTACATTTATATAGATGAAAACAGTCAGTCACCCATTACATAACTCATTCAGTTCCTGCCTTCTTTTAAACCTCATTCCTCCTCTGCATGAATTGATCCCACACTGACCATTTTTTCCTATGTAATTTACTCCTACCCATTTCTAAAGATCCCAGTTCCACTTGTTTAATCTCTGTTACTATCTTCGCTACATCTAGTAAAGTTGGTTTACACTTTCATTTCCATTTTTTAGTAATTGCTTTTTTGGCAGCCATCATAGTTAGACTCGGCAAGACCTTACTATGTCTAGGCAATTCTGAATCCGTATCATAGCTCATAAAATCATTTCCTTAGTTACACCAGTTTGCTCACCCAGCATTTCTGACAGAGCAGTCTGCAGAGAATCTTTAAAGTCTGCCAACTCATTACACTCCCAGAAAATATGTTCCCAGTTACCTCTTCCTCCTCCATCACACCTCTAACATATGCTGTCTGCCTGAGGAAAAATTATTTGGAGTCTACTTGGGGTATATAAATACCTATGTAAACACTTACCAAGCAAAGATTTAAAATCGTTTAGACTTTGTTGCATATTTGGGAGACATACATATGTCTCCCCGTTATTTTTTGTGAATTGCTTATCCAGTCTCCCTTCCCAATCCTTTCTAACCTCCTCTGATTGATTCTTATAGTTATGCAATATTTTATATGCTCAACTAATTACTCCTTTCTTAATGGCAACTTCTGTTCTAGATTTTACTAAAAACTCTACCAGTGCTGGTCTTTTGTTTAGGAACCCCCCCCGCCCCCAATTTCTTCCTTTTTGCCTACACTCTGATATCAATCCTTGGTAGGGAAGGCAGTCTCTAGCCTGCAGTCTAAATAAGTTCTTGGCATCTTCCCATTCTATTGCCTTTCTTTCTCTAGTTATTTGCTCCCAATATCTTGGTTCAATTGCCACTTTTCTCCAATAAATTCCAGGTTCCTCTTGCCAATTGTCTATATCGCTAATTGCAGTCTTCCTATAGGCAGAATCTCCTTTCTCCAATCCCGTGTTGGCTTAGTTCTTGGAATACTTTCTGCTACTATATGAATATATAATCCTTAAGGACTTCACTTCCCATCACAAGTACAAGGTTTGATCCTAACTTCTGTCTTTTGGCTGCGTAGAGTTTGTATATTCTACCTGTGTCTCGGTGGGGTCCCTATCAACTCCCAAAAATATGCTGGGTGTTTCCACCTCACGCTCACCCAAAATAACTGAATGGAGTCATGGGCAGCAGCACAGACTCTAGGTGGTGCTATTGTGGGGACAGTTGTGTAGAGAAACTGATTTAGGTAGCAACTTTGGTGCACAATATCCTCTAGATTGGAGAACATAGGTGCCTCTATTGTTCAGTATGTGCCAGTGTGTGACTGCCATAATGCCCAGAAGCCAGTAAGCTGCTGGCTTGCCAGTGTCCAGCTGACCAGCTTGTATTACCTGAGATAACTCTGTTAAGTGAAAGCTGTAAGTAAAACCAATCAAGCACCTGCCGAACATGAACTAAGGATTGTTACCCTCAGTGTAGGGTCACTGACAGGAAACAGCTTAGAAGTGAATGACATGATGATAAGGAGCAGTCTAGACACCTTGTGTATCCAGCAACTAGATGGAAGGGTAGTGCAGCAAAGTCACTTAGCTTGCGATTCAGAGTTTACCACTCAAGGAGTGGACTGACTAGAAATGATGGTGGAATTGTGGTGAGGGAGGGTCTTCTGAAGAGAGTGAAGGATATCATCAGAATTAGTGATAGGCTCACGGGAATCAGACTCCAGTATAACGATGGTGCATTATTCATGATCTCAGCCTACACTCACAGCAGGCTTAGGATAGTGAGGAAAAGAGTGTATTCAGGCAGAAATTTCAGGATCTACTAAATAAAGCAGGACAGCATGAGTTAATGTTGATAATGAAGTTCTTAAATGTTCATATCAGGACAGAACATAACAGGTTATGAGGCCTGCTTGAGTCCCCATGTGTGGGGCAACAGGAATAAGGAAGGAGAGGCCATTCTAATTTCTGTCCGGTAAATAGCTTGATGGTCGCCAAAATATAATTCAGCAAAAAAGACAGTCACTAGATCACATACAGGAGTGGACAGCATGCAATTCAGGTAAACTTCCTCATAGTAAGGAAAAGATGACAGGGTAGAATCAATGATTGCAAAGTCATCTCCAGTGAAACTGAATAAACCACTGTTGGTCACAGGCAGCTGCAAGCAGTGGTCAATAAAGACTCTTAGGTCAACAGAATCTAAGCTGAGGACCTGGGAGCTGACCAGAGTGAAAACACAATGAAATATCCAGGGGTCTAGCACCACAGAAAGAAGAGGAAGTAGATAGCGTGGAAGAAGAATGGGAATGTCTCAAAACAGTGTGTGTGAGGACTATAGAACAGATATGTGGCCAAGCCAGGTATGGAAATAAGGTACAAAAAGGAAGCTGGTGGTGGAATGCAGAAGTCCAGGAAGTTATCATGGAAAAAGGAGTGCTGATAAAAGTGGTGGAAAGAAAAGCTGGACTAGGCTAAGTAGGAATATTTGTTTTGCTAATAAAGATGCTAAGGGAATAGTTGCAATGGCAAAGAGAAAGGCAACAGAGGGACTCTACCTGCTTCTGGAAAGTAACATGGCAGATGGCAGAAAGAAACTCTATCAGGTTACAAAGCAGAGACTAGAAAGATAAAGAAGAGAGTCATTATGTACCCTTCATAACAGAAACCAGCATCAATCTGCGCATCAGGTCATAGACGAAGGCAGATGGAAGAAGAACTTCCAGCAGCTAATAAATGAAGAAAATGCCACAGAAACAGTTTTGCTCCAAACAAAGCCTACAACGAAAGAAGAAGAACAGCTCACCCTAGAAGAAGTAAGAGCAGAATTTAATAAAATTAAATCAGGGAAAGAAGCAGGCTCAGATGAGATCAGAGCAAATATAATTAAGATGTTGGGTGAGTTAGGGGAGAAATGGTTCCATAGGATACTCACAGTAGTATGGAGAGAAAGGTGTACTCTAGATGACTGGAAATAAACATTCTGCTGCCAATGTATAAGAACAAAGGGGACATGTTCTGGGCAGTATAGAGGTATCACACTCCTGTCACACTGCATGGAAGTGCTGGAAAGGGTGACTGATAAATTAATATGTAGAGTAGTAGAGAGTGCGACAATATGAGGCATTGCCAACCATGCCAGGAGAAGTAGGGCAGTGGATGTGTAAAATATGCCAGTACAGCTAGCTGGCATTTTGTAAAGAATAATATGCCATTTGTATATCAAAGTGAATTGTACAGCTGCTTGTGTTGAAAATGTACCAAGAGTGTGTCCTGCTGGACAGCAAAGAAATACAACTGGGGGCCAGAGCCTGAATGGCCAACTGAAAGCAGCAGAGTTTTAGAGCTCCATAAAACTAGTAAAATAAAATAGGGACATTTCTTTTCAAAGAAAATATCAAAAACTTATAGATAAAGGGCTAAACTACAGGATCAGCAACTTTGGTGGATTTACACAAATATTTTCCTGTCAAAAAGCTTGGAGAATTATTCAGTTACTGAAAATGAGCAACTCAAGGAATTATCACCCTGATGCAACCTTAAAGAAAGAACTACAACAGATGACATCCCCCTACAAGAACTGTCTTTGAAGATGGGTGATTTTAAACAAAATCTAGAAAAATCTCAAAGTGAATTGTCAAAAACAGAATGATACTAACAAGGAAATGCTACATCGACATCAGACAAACAAGGAAATGCTACATCGACATCAGACAAAAATAATAAACATAGAGACTTCACTAAATGACATTGAAGGGAGATTTAAAGAAGAGGAAGCACTAAAAGAATTGCTTATTAAACAAAACACCTGACTGCTTAACAAAGGAGATGATTTAGAAGATAAGGAAAGGAGAAGTAACATAAGGATTTTTGGGCTACCTGAAAACACAGAAGGTGAGGACATTATCTCCTTTTTAACAACCTAGATCCCTGATTTTTTAAATTTAAAAGAAGGTCTCTCCTTTGGTATTGAAAGGGCGCACAGAGCTCTGGAGAAACCTGCTTCCAACTCAACAAATCCATCTCCTAGATCAAAAGTTATAAAATTCCGTTCATATCTGGACAAGGAACTAATCTTAAAAACTGTCTGGAGGAAAGCGCCTTTAAAATATAATCAGAACCTGATAAGGTGTGACAATGACTATTCTACTAGAATAATACAGCAAAGGAAAAGAGTTTGGGCAATGATAACATTTCTAAAACAAAACAATATTAACCCACAACTCGCATATCCAGCTAAGATAAGAATATTATATGCCAATGAGATGAGGGTCTTCAATGACTTAGAAGAAGCTTCTTCATTTATTAAAAACAATAATGTGATTTCTGTACCAGAAGATATGGAATGGATGTCACCTAGTCTTAAAAGAACAAAAGGAACAAGTGCTTGGACTTATGTCAAAAAGAAAAAAAACAAAAGACTGAATCTAAAATTGCTGTTCCAACCAAATCTCTCAAAGCATCAACTATGATTTGAACTGGTACCAGTATCTGTTTAAAATGTGTATGTATTCTTTGTCTTGTTTTCTCAAAGCAAAAAGTAATTCAATCAACTAAGAAACTCTAATGTCCAACCCTAAAAATAGAAGAGACAAGTGTATTCTCAGACAAATAAAGGTATGTTAAGTGGGGTACTTTGTTTTCCTAGAATGGGGATTATGTATTACTCAAACTATATGCACTAATATGCACTAATAATATATAATAAGTATGTTTCCTTTATTGTGGTTTTTTTTGAGCTAAGAGAAAGAAAAAAAATAATAATAAATACTTTCTTAATTGATAGCTTGTTGCTTACAAATAACTAAGTAATTAGTTAAATTAATCTGATTATAAACAGGCAAATTACATATTTTCAACTCTCTAACTTAACATTTGTTCATAAATACTACTGTGCCTTCTATTTTATTAAATAAGTGTCACAGCCTTTATTCACTTGTTTAGCTTGAAATATTGTTGATAATATTTGCCGTTATTGCATCCTTAATTTTTGTGAATTGGGATATGTCTGCCAGTATGTTTGGGTGGTGGCTTTTGCTTGTGTATAGAGGCACCTTTGAAATTGTTAGAACAGCGTTGCAGGTTTTCTGATTAGATAAATTGAATGTATGCTCCATGAGTGAAGATATGCCTGTTACCATGATGGGGGAAGTTCCTGTTAGTGCTAAAATATCTGCAATGACACCATGCTTGAAAGCAGATATATGGTTAGTTGTATTGTAGATACTGATGTTTTCACTGCCTTGAACAGGGAGGAGGTAAGAGAAATAATAATAATAATAATAATAATAATAATAATAATAATAATAATAATAATAATAATATATGTTGGTATTACTGTGTTCTCTCAGCTAGTTGAGAGGTGCTTCCATGTATGCTGGATTATGGGATGAGTTTTGAGACAGAAAATTGCATCTTGTATTTATTTGCTTCCTCTGGCTGATAAGACACTCCCCTCTCATTTTTAAGTACTGCGGTGGTGGTGCTGCCGTAGCATTGTCGCCTCACAGTAAGACGTTGTCCTATTCGATTCTCAGCTAAAGCGTCTTCTGTGTGGAGACATGCGTGAATGGGCGTACCTTCATTGAAGGAAGGTTGTGCATCAGAGCTGGCAACTTGGCACATAACCGGAGTTCCGCTGTGGCGACCCCTAACAGGGAAAAGCCAAAAGACACAAAAACAAAAAAGGAGGGAAAAACTACACAGATCTTTGAGAGAGAAGCTTTTAGCACTTAGTGTGTCTTGTGATCTCATTAAGCAGTCTCTCAAAACCTCTTAGCAAACGTGAACTCTGCTGAGGTTTCCATGGCAACAGGAAACAATGACGTAAACCTCTGACAGCTCTGTGAACCTCCGAGGTGAATCTCAGCACACAGCTGTTAAAAAAAAGCTACGATGTTTAGGTTTATTTCTGACATACAGTTATCCTTGAATGATACATATAACATATCTTATTTCATTATACCTCATTCATATATCACTGGCATAAGTTTTCGGAGGAAAAAAATCATCTATAGCACAAGGTACAGATCACTCTTACAAAGGCACTGAGCTACCCAGACAAAAGGTGCTCGTTACAGTGTACATATATAAACTAAGTACTCTAAGCTGGTAATGTCTGTAGTCTGAAATCATTGAATAATTCTGAGTTGCAAAATGCTTGCTCAGAAAAACGGCATAATGTACTGTTTTCCCTTTAACTCTGTATATTACATAGGCATATATGGAAACATTGATCTCTTTTGGACTGAAGGTTTTTACTTTGAGTAGCACACTTATTTATTTATTTATTCCTATAGCAACTTTAGATAAATATGGTGTTGGATTTCAGAAACATTGCACAGTTTTCTTGAAGGCATCTATACTCATTGCCGTTTCCCTAATGCCACATGATATCTGTGCTCTAACATTCCTTGCCCATTTGAATATTATTTTCTAAAATAAACATAATCATTTATGCAAACTCTCTTGGTGTCTGATTGGCCATACAAACTTGAGATTATTAATTTTAACTTAATGCATTCAAATTTTTCATACATATTTAACTACTTAGCTTAGACAAGGAATTTGATAAAAAGAAGGTTACACAGTTAATCTCCTTTTAGAAAGGATATGAATATTATTATTGACAAAAGCTGAATAAAGAACTTAATAAAGTATATTATAATAACATCTGAAGAATATAATATAAACAACAAAAAGAGAATATAACCATGATATTAGATTGTAGTCTAATTTTTGTACTTAAAGACCATGACACCAGGAGAGTTTGTTGCATTTGATTTATAAAAAAACGTAAAGTATACTGTTATTGCTACAGAAGGAAACTTTTAGTTATGCCTGCTTAGTGGGATGTTTTACAATTTAAACATGCTGAGTAATGTTTCATACATACAAAACATTCTATAATGGATAATCACACGTATAGATTATGTAAATAAAGAAAATAAAGAAGCACTCATAATTGGATTAGGCATAGAGAAAGCCTTTGATGCCCTAAAATGGGATTTGCCTATTTAAAATTCTGGCATTATTTGAATTTCCCCTCTCTTTTATTCACCTCTTAAAAAAAAAAAAAAAATATATATATATATATATATATATATATATTAGGTCCTTTCACCTCGGAATCCATCTATATAACAAAAGGTACTAAACAAGGTTGTCCTCTGTCACCAGTTCTGTTTGCTTTGGCCATTGAAATACTTGCAGACTATACATAACAATCTAAAAATAAAGGGAGTGGATGTTTATGACCAATATAATTCTAAAGTAATGCTCTTTGCTAACGATATATTGCTAACTTTATCAAATTCTAAAGAATCTTTAGAGGAGCTGGAAACAGTAATAGAGAAGTTTTATATGATTTCAGGCCTTCACTTTAACAAATCAAAATCAACATTTTTATTTTTAAATAAGGAAAAAAAATATAAGTCAAAGAAAAACATATCATAGGAGAACAAGAATCTACTCTAAAATATGTAGGGATTGTGCTGTGCAAAAATATAAATGAATTAGTATCAATAAACTATAAAAATATAATCAGCACAATTAAAAGCTATGTGGAAAAATTGAATAAAATAACACTAAACTTTGAAGATAGACTACAATTAATAAAAATGGTCTTACTACCTAAAATTTTGTATGTAGCATTGGCAATACAGTTGCTTCCTGATAGATGTCTCCTTAAAGAAATACATTATTGCCTACTAAAACTTTTATAGTACCCCAAAAGAAAGAGAATAGCCCTAACATACCACATTAGACCATGGAAACAAGGAGGACTGAACTTTCCAGATATTAAATCATATATAAAAGCATCCATATCCAAAACTGTTATAGATTGGATAAACCCTAATTATACCACTAACTGGAAAGAATTATTAACAATTATATCAATAAACAAGTTCAACTTACTAAAAAAAATTCAGTATCAGATAAAACTAATAAACCTTGGTACATATTAAGTATTATTATGCAATATAACATAATAAATCCAACTAAAACACATTTAATTAATCATTATATTAATTTCTTTATTAATTCAAATATGGGTTTAAAACTTTGGATTTGACCTTTTAACCCCATTCATCATAACTAAGAATTATCCTTACAAAATATATAGAGAAGCAATTACTTCTTGGGAACAAAATGGATTTATATGTTGGTTTCAATGTATTAAAAAATTGAAGGTTTTAGACTCACAAATGATACAAACTACTTGCAACATTCCATCACAGGATTGGTTAACACTATAAAGTATCCTAATGCACTCCCAGGACTTATGCAGAATAATCAATAATTCATCCTTGAAAGATACACCAAATCTTATAAATTGCTTATATGGATTTATATATAACAACTATAATAAGGGAAATAGTATTTCAAGCTTATGCAAAAAACTAATAATATATAAAACTACACCCAAAACATCATATTGGCAGTTTATAACAAAAGGACCATCACTACAGTTAACAGAAGAAATTAAATCAAGTATTTTATTATCAGTAAATCACACTTCTATTACACAATATTGGAAAATGTTTAATTAGAAATATTTACACAGAACATTCCTAACCCCAGATAAAATTAATAAAATTAGCTCCTCCACAAATGGAATATGTTGGAGATGTGAGCAGGTATATAAAGCAGACTGGAATCACATTTTTCACGACTGTAGTAAAATTAAATCATATTAGAATGGGATTAACTACTTTTTACAAGTTTTATTCAATGAATATTTTAACTTTAAAGCTTTATTTCTTTTAAATGTGAATGAAGATCCTCACTTGAATAAAACAAATATGTAGTTGTTATGGACAATACTTGCAATTGCAAGCAAATGTATAACCAGAAGATGGAATTCAAACACATCACCAACTCTGGAAGAATTCTACACTCTATTGAGGACTACAGCAACAATGGAATTCAAAATCAAAGAACTAAGGATTTTTCCTAGGTCATTGATCAACAATCCATGGAAGAAAGTTATCTCTTTGTTGGACACTTTGCAATAATCAACAGATATACTGTGACAACCAAAATGCTAATTTGTTTCTGTAACAGTGTATATTAACTACAACTAAAAGGTCAGGCTGATGTAAACATTGTATATAGTTATTTAAGATGTTATATATAAAATATTATGTAAATGTTATAATGTTACTTGAAAATAAAAATTATCTGAGTAAAAAAAAAAAAAAAAAGAAATACACCTGTACGTCAGACTGCATTATAACTGTTGGAATTAATATTGTATAAGAGGATAATGGAAGAGAAGAGGTTAATCTCAGTCTAGCTAACTTTGAAAAATAGTATGAAATTAAATTACTTAATTTAAGCCATAAAGATTTTAAGGGGAATTTAATAAAGCCTACACATTTTTTCCATGTAGGCATCATGCCATGCTGCTTACATGGCTGTGAACATTTTTAGATTCAGTAAGTGCTGCTGAGTGGAGCACAAGCATGCGCCAACATGGAAACTTCCATGGCATGCAAATCACCTCATAAGCAGGTGAATGTCATGCAAATGAGGCAGGTAGAGTGATCCAGCAAGCAGATAGGCATATCTTCAGACCCTGTATCAGTGTCTGTAGTGTACACCGAAAAATTCCATGTACAGGAGTGTAGACAAGTAAAAAGGGTTGTAAAAATGTAGATATTTGGACAGATATGTCATGCCACATACACATATGAGTGAAACTATCATCCTGTATGTTGTAAAAATTAAAGGAAATAAGTGAAATTATTGTTTTTAATAATATGGGCATGTTTGTGCAGTGTACTGCAGTGCACAAACATGCTTTATAGAAAAATAAAAAATATCTGAAAAGAACAAATTAATTAGCATGTGACAGAAATGTATAACAGGACTGTGTGTGAAGTCCTTACAATGGTGCATTGGTGCTGTTGCTAACGTGGTTGGGCTCTGAAGCATGTAGTTTCCAGGCTGTGAGCACGGATTCCTATGCAAATGAGGTGGAGGCACTGAATAGCAGAAAGGAGTAATTATGTCCACATATCCCCTTCGTGTAAGCTTAGACCCATGTTGCTGTTTACACAGGAGGTACCTGACACCAGGAGGGGTGTCCACTGACTTCTAAGCTCATTTCAGCTTAGGTGTGTGTGTTTGCATGGTGTGCCACCTGGCTGAGCCTGTCCTATCAGGGGTGTGTGTCTATCCATTTCTAAGCTTTGTTTACCTGCCTTGCACTTGTTTGTACGGTGCACTGCCATGCTGAGCGTGTGTAAAAAATGTATTTCATTAGTTTTGACCCTAGTTTAAGCTAAAATAGAGCCATTAAATGATGTTAATTATATTGTCGGCAGGTGGAATGCTTCATAGTTACCCAATCACATATTCTGCACCTACAGCAGAGCTCTATAAAGTATGCATACACTGTACATTCTGATTTTTCCCCAATACTCTGCACCATTGGAGTACAGACTTGGGAATTTTAACTGAGAGAGTGCTAGGGGCTGCTGCAGGTCTGCTGCACCTGTATGTGCTAGATACTGAAGTCAATGCTGCTGCTGACAATAGGCCTAGGCAGATGTTCAGGCCCAGGGTAACCTTCCAGGAGCTACATGAGCTGGAGATTGTAGAGTGCTACAGGGTGGACAGTGACATACTACAAGAACTCACTGAGCTCTGCCGCCCTCAACTCAGACCCAGAGCCAACAGAGGAGAACCTGTAGATCAGAGTGTAACATGTGTGCTATGTCTTTAAGAAGCATGCAAGGCTGTCCGTGCACATATAAATTCCAGACACGTGCAATCCCTAGTACCATTTTGTAGAAGCAGCCAGAGAGTGAGCATGTATGATCACAGTAGCTTGTTTGTATATAAGTTACTTAAGTCATAGTCAATAAGCCTCTATAGTGATGTGTTTGTACACAATAAAACTGTTTAAACAGAACCCACAAAAACTCATTTATTCATGTACTAACACGAAAGTGACATGGTGTCAGAACCGGGATGAAACAGACAAGAACATTTGTAGCCATGAAATGTAAAGATGACAGCGAAGCTAAAACTGATAGAAAACACTACAAACACAACTAGAAAAAATCAAAGGTAATGAAAAATAATACGAATTATTTACTTGATGCGAAAAGAGGCAAGAAAGGACATTACAAGGGCACAAACCACATTATCAGCCAAGCAGAAAGTACAAAAAAGTTTGATAACTAAAGAAAATATTTAAGATAAAAGTATTTGACAAGACGATTGACTTTAAAGTACAAAATGAGCATGTTTAAGGCAAAACAAGCATGTTTAAGGCAGATTGAGTGTATTTAAGGCAGAATTGGGCATGCTTAGAGTAAAATGAGCACAAGAAAAGTACATTGGACATAAAGAAAGGGCTTAAATGAGCAAAAAGAATATAATAAGAAAAGAAAAAAGGGCACAGTAAGCAAAAATAAAACAAGGCGACTGTGTTTGGGCAAAGTGCTGTGTTTGGGCATAACTACAACTTCATATTGCATTCCCCCTAAATGGCCCATCTCAATACCGGAAGATTGCCAAATTCCAGTAATAACGGCCACACAGGTACAAAACGCACTCTCTAAAACCAAGAATACAGCATCCATGGGACCAGATGACATCCCGGGCTGTGTACTACATGAACTACAATATGAACTGGCACCTCACCTAAGTGTCATGTTTAATCATAGCCTCACCTCAGGTTTCGTGCCCACTGAGTGGCGCAGAGCTACAGTTATCCCAATCCACAAGGGGGGATCCACCTTGGATCCCGGAAACTACCATCCCATCAGTCTGACAAGCCTTATCTGCAAGGCCATGGAGCGTATTATCATGGAACTTATAAACAAAGACATTGGCAACCTTCAAACACTGGACCCCACCCAGTTTGGGTTCGTGAAGGGCCGATCTTGTCTCCTGAACCTGACTGACTTCTTCAAATCAGTCTCCAGAGCCATGGACAAGGGTAAGGTGGTCCACACAGCCTATCTAGACCTTGCCAAGGCCTTTGACACCATCCCCCACTCTGGAATCATAGATAAACTTACTAAGTTGGGCATTAATCCCTATGTCACCTAATGGGTTGCTAAATGGCTTACTGATAGAACCCACACTGTAAAAGTAGCCGACTCCAAATCCAGCTCCAGACAAGTGACAAGTGGAGTACCTCAGGGTTCAGTCCTGGGGCCGCTCTTGTTTGGCATCTACTTCTCTGAAGTACAGGTCAACACTAAGGGACTCTGGCTAACAAAGTTTGCAGATGACTGCAAACTGGGAGCCATTATTGAATCCCCAAATGATGTGGATACTCTACAAAAGGGCCTTACAGAAACAGATGCTTGGTGCCAGAGCCATGGGCTCAAGCTCAATGCCAAGAAATGTATTGTTATCCCCTTTGGGAAAAAACATGTATCCATGAATTACCATATAGGTGGCAGTACACTAAACACAGAAAGTGTGATAAGAGACTTAGGGACACAGGTGGACAGTGGTCTCACCTTCGATAACCACATCGCCACAACAGTCAGGAAATCCTTCTATGTGGCACACCTCATCACAAAGGGCTTTTCATCCAGAAAAAAGGAGGTCATTGTCCAACTGTACTCATCCCTCATTAGACCCATTATAGAATACAACGCCCCATTTGGTATGTACCTTTCAAGACATCTGCAACAACTGGAAAGGCCTCAGAAATACCTCACTAAAAGAATCACAGGCCTAAAGCAGATGCCCTACGATGACCACCTTAAAAAACTCCAGCTATACTCTGTCGCATATCGTCTACTCAGAGGCGATCTCTGCTTAACGTACAAGGCCATGTCAAACCCAGAGCTGTTGGACATGCTACACTTAAAGAAATCCCAATCCCTCAGAGCTACACGCTCCAGGGATCTAAACCTTGTCATCACAATACACAAAACATGCTGGAGGGATAGGTTCCTGACCCAGAGACTCCCCAGACTCTGGAATAGATTGCCCATACATGTCAAGCAGAGTGCCTCTTTGGACCTCTTCAAGAGGAACCTTGACAATTGGATGGGAGAAAGGAAATTCACCCCAGGGATCACGTCAGTCGCCCTGCTAGACAGGGGTCCAGGAAAGTAAATAATGTGAGAAGAAATAGCCAGGGAATTGTTATGGCTAGGCTTGTATAGGCCTTAGGGCTGATAGCCTAGTACCAGCCTATGAACCTATGAACCTATAATCAAGGGCGTAATTAAAGTTATTCAAAGTATCTCAGGGTGTGTAAAGGTGCTTACACTGTGTGATTATTACTGTGCATGTATTTCAAAGAGTTCACTGTGTGCAAAGTGGAACTGTTTTGTGTAATCCAGTCAAAGCATGGTTATTCGCAGAAAAGTTCTTGTGCTGGGTCTGTCTATTCACAAACTGCTGCCATTACAGAGTACTTCTTGTACTGTAAAGAGTTGCCTAGCAAGGCAATGCCATTTTGGGGACATTTCAGTGTATTGCATGTAGTCATTTGCAAAGTGCAAATACTTAAAAAGATATTGAATTTGGGCAATAGAAGTTCGATTTATTCGCATTGTACAATTGCTTAATACATTTCTTACATTGATAAAAGGTGTTTCTTACAAAAGATTACAAGAGTATTACAGTGGTGGTGAATTGCCCTGTTGCATTGTAAAGTTCACAAATGTTTCTGAAAGTGATGACTTTGACAAGTGATGGCGTATGATTATACCATTCCTGCCTTTATTGATAAAGTTCCAAGCGATTACTTTAGCATTTCTGCCTTTACCAACCGAAGATTTTGTAAAGCATCAAAAAGTCTGAGAAATTATTCTGCAAAGCTCAGCAAAGCATCAAAAAGTTTGAAAAGCAATCCTACAAAGTTTCATAAAGTATTGATAGCCCAAAAAAGCTGTTTCACAAAGCACAGTAAAGTATCGAGAAATCTAAAAAGCTATTTCGCAAAATACAGTAAAGCATTGAGAAATCTAAAAAGCTATTTCACAGAGCACAGTAAAGCACTGAGAAATCTGAAAAGCTATTTTGGAAAGTGTAATAAAGCATTGAGAAGCCCAAGAAGTTTATTTCACAAAGTCGGAAGCAGCGCAGAGTCATTTCACAAAAAAGCAAGTTGATCAAGTAGAGCCAAAACAGTCAGCTTTCTATGTGGATGGTGTATCAATACTTGGAGAAAGAGTTGATGCAGTAAATTTATTAACAAGGAGTGAAGTGTTTTGTACAGTTTGGATCAATGGAAAATCCACAGAGCTCAAAGTAGACAATTGTTCAAAGTGTAATGTTATATCAGTGGATACATTAGCAAAAGTGAGGACTAATGAACAACTCAAAGTAACCAGCAGTGTGAGACTTGTATATGGAGGTGAAGAAATTCAAACCGAAGGTTCAGTGATACTTTTATGTTATTTGGCTGAAAACTGTTACAACTTATTATTCTACATAGTCAGTGCAATCTTTACTAGGTCTCAAAGATAGTTTGGGAATGAATCTGCTTTCATTTGCTAAAGAGGTTCATCATGTGAGTGCAGTTCCAACTTTAAGTTTTTCCGAAGCCATTTTCTGTTTCTGATGACAAATTGGGAAAACTTCCAGTTGTGTATTCTATGAAGTTAGATCCTGAGATCACTCCAGTAGTTAGACCAGCAAGAAGAGTTCCAATAGCAATGGAAAATAAAGTTAAAGCTCAGTTGGATAAGATGGTGTAGCAAAGTGTGATTTGTCCAGTCACAGAACAAACTGAATGGGTGTGGTCCATGGTAGCCATTCATAACAAAGGCTCAGATGAAATCAAAATATGCATTGATCTTAGAGATTTGAACAAAGCATTAAAAAAGGCTATATCATCCAATCTGCACAGTTGAGAAGTTGCAGCTCACATCGAATGCCACTGTATTTTCTGTTTTGGATGCAAAGAGTTCATTTTAGCAAGTGATGCTTGATCGGAAATCCTCATTTCTAACTACTTTTGGTACTCCATTTGGCAGATAAAGATTCCTAAGGATGCCATTTGGAATAAATTCTGCAAGTGAAGTCTTTCAGCATGCAATGGAACATTTTTTTTTCATGTTATCCTTGTGCCATAATAGTAGACGATCTATTAGTTGGAGACAATGATGAAGCAGAGCATGACAGAAACCTCAAGAAAGTTCTAGACAGAGCACATGAAGTAAACTTGAAGCTCAGTCCTCTGAAGTGCAAATTCAGACTTCCAGAAGTTACATACATAGATAATTTGTTTACAAGTACAGGCTTGAGGCCTGACCCAACCAACCAAACAAACAGCTATTTTAGAAATGTCAGCACCAGATAATATACAAAGTTTACAGCATTTTCTGGACACAGTCAACTATTTAGGCAAGTTTATACTAGACCTCAGTGAGTTGAAAGCACCTTTAGGAGAGTTAACATGCATAAATGTTGTATGGTCATGGAAGGAACATTGTCAGAAGGAATTTGATGACCTTAAGCAGAAAATTGCCACTCCACCTACGTTAAGATACTATGATGTGAATAAACCAGTTTTATTCTTTCCTGTGATGCTTCAAATGCTGGTCTTACTGCAGTTATTCTTCAAGAGGGCAAACCAGTAGCCTATGCATCCAGGACACATACTCAAGCTGAAATGCATTATGCTCAAATTGAGAAAGAGCTTTTGGGGATAGTTTTTGCATGTTCCAAGTTTCCCCATTATATTTATGGTCATGCTATCCATATTGAAACTGATCATCAACCTCTAGTTACCATTCTAAAGAAGCCTATCCATTATGCTCCAGCGAGATTACAAAGAATGATGCTCAGATTTCAAGCGTGCAATTTCAAAATGGTCTACACTAAAGGGAAATTGCTCTATTTGGCAGATACCTTATCCAGATTGCCTAGAAGTACAACAGAACCACTTGATGGTGAAAATTTTAACTTTGATGTAATGTCAGTGCATAATATTTTCACCACTAGACTTGATAAGTTCAGAAATTACACTGTGACTTATCCAATTTCACAAAAGATTAATCACTACTCCATGTCAGATGGCCGTCAAAGCAATCTAGTGTATCACCGAGGTGCAATCATATTTTCCTTACAGAGATGAATTGTTGATGGAAGATGGCATTATTTTCAAAGGTCCTAAAATTGTTGTCCCTACTTCTTTACAGCAAGAATATATTCAGATTTTGCATCGTGGTCACCCAGGTTTATTATCCACTAAGAGAAGGGCAAGAGAACTAACATTTTGGCCTTTATTATTGAAAGACATTGATAATGTTCTTTCTTCTTGTTCAGTATGTAATAGTACCAGAACACATTTGCAAAGTGAACCGCTTCAGCTAAATCCAGTACTTGAACTACCTTGGTTTACTGTAGCAACTGATACCTTTGAGTGGAACAATCAACACTACTTGGTTTTGGTAGACTCTTATTCGAATTGGTTTGAGACTGATTTACTACAAAACTTAACCTCAACAGCTGTTATTACTAAGTTGAAATGTCATTTCTCAGTTCATGGTAGTACACACAAACTTTATTCTGACAATGGTACTCAGTTTACTATCCAATTGTTTCAGAAATTTGCAAGAGAATGGGATTTTCTACATGTCACTAGTAGTCCTGGCTATCCCCAATCCAATGGTCTAGCTGAACGAGCAGTACAGAGTGCAAAGCAATTACTTGAAAAGTCAAAGAGTGGCAATACCGATATATTCTTGAATTTACTTAATCTCAGAAACATACCTCGTGATGATATTCTTGGCTCACCTGCTCAAAGACTACTTGCCAGACAAACTAGAACAATGCTATCTATTTCATTAAGTTTGTTTCAGCCTAACTCTAAGAACAATAAAACCATCAAGGCTCAATTGTTGAAGAAGTGCAATATCCAGAAGTCTAGTTATGACAGATTGAGCAGATTACTTCGTTCATTGAGGGAAGGAGAGATGGTACAAATTTAGACAACAAAAGGTTTTAATCAAAAAGGACAGACTACAGGCATCTGTGCTGAGCCAAGATCCTATTTGGTAAGCCCTGAAGGTGTGGAGTATAGGAGGAATCACAGACATCTGCTTCCTGTACCAGAACCATCATCATTGCAATCACAACATTGTATCTGTGATACAAACTCTAAGTCAAGGTATGAGTCAGACATTATTTCCAGACCAGAATGTGTTCAAAAGTCTGATTCTGTTCCAGAAAGTAATGTGGACATTTATTCCGCAGGTCAACCATTTTACAGAGACTGTCCCAGTTGCTAAATCTGATTCCCAATTTTATTTCACATGATATAAATAAGTTTCTAAGCCTAATGTGAAATACACAGCAACATGGACTTGATTGTATATATATATATATATATATATATATATATATATATATATATATATATATATGTGTGTGTGTGTGTGTGTGTGTGTGTGTGTGTGTGTACTTAGTATTATATAATGCATGTCTATAGATTAGCTGTGCTCTCTGCATGCTAAATAATCTCATGACAAATTGCACAATTTATTTCTCAAAGAGGGAGGATGTAGATCAGAGTGTAACATGTGTGTGCTATGTCTTTAAAAGCATGCGAGGCTGTGTGTGCATGTATAAATTCCAGACACATGCAATCCCTAGTGCCATTTTGTAGAAGCAGCCAGAGAGTGAGCATGTATGATCGTAGTAGTTAGTTTGTATATAAGTTACTTAAGTCATAGTCAATAAGTCTCTATAGTGATGAGTTTGTATAGAATAAAGCTGTTTAAGGAGAACCCATGAAGACTTGTTTATTCATGTTTTAACAAAAAGGTGACAAAACCCATCCCAGTGGAAACAAAGGTATGTGTAGCCTTTAGTATACTAGCTACAGGTACTTTCCAAAGAACAACTGGGGACATGACGGGGTCTCACAGGCATCAGCATCCAGGGTACTCTACCAGTTCCTGGATGCCATGCTACTACTTGCCAGTGAGCACATTTCTTTTCCCCTCACTGCTGAGGTGAGGGCCAACAATATACAACACTTCTACCATGTAGCACACTACACTGAAGTACTGGGTGCCATAGACTGCACTCATGTACCCATCAAGGCACCACCCAGTGAGGAGGGTAGAATCTATGTCAACCGCAAGGGGTACCACTCCATCAACTGCCAGGTCATGTGCAATGGCCAGGAGATTATCATGAATGTGTGTGCTGGCAGCCATGGCAGTTATCACACCTCCCATATCTGGCACACATCACAGCTGTACCAGATGTTTGCTAGGATGGACATCCCACATGGCCATTTATTGGGGGATGCTGGCTATGTCCTGGAACCATGGATAATGACACCCATCAGAAATGCACACACATCCATGGAAGAACACCATAATGAGGCACATGCACAAACTAGGCACATTATAGAGCATGTGTTTAAGCTTCTGAAGTCATGGTTCCATTACCTCGATATATCTGGTGGAGCCCTGCAGTACTCTGCAGCCACATGTGCACAGATGTTCACAGTATGTGCTATGCTACACAATATGATCCTGTGGAAACAGCTGCAGCAGAATCAGCAAAGGGAAGGGATACACAGCCCCCCACCTGTGCCAAGGTCACCACAGTCACAGGAGGACTCGGAAGAGGAATCCCCTGATGATGTCCCTGTAGGCAGATGTAGGTGTGCCCAGTGCACCCTGGGTTTGTGTAAGAGACAATGCATAGCACATTCACTGATAATCTAAGGCCCTAGGGACTGACACCTGACTCCTACTCACATACATATACTAAAATTGATGCCAGGCAACCCACACAACCTGTACCTATCCATGTATTGGTTGTGTACTGCTTGCATCAGACAGAGTCAGCCCTGAACTACAGTGCTGTCAATGGCTGCATTTACAAGGTAAGTCCCTAACCTACACACTACTTATAAGGATTATTATAATATGCTATTGTATGTATTGATTTGCTGCATTTATGCAAGCAAATATAGTGAGCTATTTGGAGATAAGTAACATCTGCATTGGAATACAGTTACCCAGTCCACTAGTATGTGTTCCTTAATATTCACTAGGCCTCAGGATTGGAATATGCACTACATCAGTCAAGGGAGATGTTAAACAGTGGGGTCACATGATAGCTGGACTACTGTGTATCCCAGCAGAACATGTGGTGTTGCTCTGCCACACCCAACACAGCGGTTTCATCATATAACTGCTTTAACAGTAGGTCATCAATGGTATATCAGCAGTCCAGGCAAACTCAGGACAGTAACATAGAAATCAAGCACTTCTCACTTAATGCAGGAATAACAATGGACATATGTATGCTGTTGATTGTGTGATGAATGACTACTCTCTGGCTGGCAGCTTGTGTGGCTCAGTGGATTAAGGAAGTTAGTATGGGTAATGCTGTTGATGGTTCAAATGTAGAAGTATCCACATTTTTTGCATGTGAGGTAATATTATGTTGGTGTTGTCCCAGACTGTCAGATTGTGTGTGGTGTAACATTATGAATCTTTGTCACATATTAATTACATCAGACAGATGGAGAATGTCATGGACATTTTGAGTGAAGTGCAGTACTGCAGAAACAGGGACAGATGTCAGTGTCCATAACACACAAAATCCCAGACTGGAGTGCAGGTAAGACTGGCCTGGAGTCACTTTACAAGTACTGACAGTCCCACTAGGCATGCCTAAACACTTAGTTAAACTGAGCGCAATCCTGTTACCCCTTGATCTAAATTACCTGTTATGTATAGATACGTCTATACATACATACATATATGCATACATATCCCTCTGTCAATCTGTCTCTCACATACATAGTATATGTATCTCTATGTATTTTCAAATAGATATATACCTTTATCTTCTTCTTCTTCTTTCGGCTGCTCCCATTAGGGGTCGCCACAGCGGATCAACTGTTTCCATTTCTTCCTGTCCTCTGCATCTTGCTGTGTCACACCAAACACTTGCATGTCCTCTCTCACCACATCCATAAACCTTATCTTAGGCCTTCCTCTTTTCCTGTTACCTGGCAGCTTCATCCTTAGCATTTTTTTCCCAATATACTCTGCACCCCTCCTCAGCACATGTCCAAACCAACATAATCTTGCCTCTCTGGCTTTGTCTCCAAACCTTCCAACCTGGGCTGACCCTCTCATATACTTATTCCTAATCCTGTCCATCCTCTTCACACCCAGTGCAAATCTTAACATTTTCAACTCTGCCACGTCAAGCTCTGACTCTTGCCTTTTTGTCAGTGCCACTGTCTCAAACCCATATAACATAGCTGGTCTCACTACCCTCTTGTAGACCTTCCCTTTCACTCTTACTGGTACTCGTCTGTCACAAATCACTCCGGACACTCTTCTCCACCCAATTCATCCTGCCTGTACTCTCTTCTTCACCTCTCTTCCACACTCACCATTACTCTGAACTGTTGATCCCAAGTATTTAAACTCATCCACCTTCGCCACCTCTACTCCCTGCATCTTCACCATTCTTCTATCCTCCCTCTCATTCACACACATATATTCTGTCTTAGTCCTGCTGACCTTCATTCCTCTTCTCTCTAGAGCATATCTCCACCTCTCCAGGGTCTCTTCCACCTGTTCCCTACTCTCACTAGCTATATACATATATAAACACATACATCTCAGTCTCTCTCCATATATCGGGTTCATATTACATTATCGAATTGCTAAAAGTTAGAACGTAATATGGTCAAAGCCATATGATCAAACTTTTAACAATTCAAAAATGTAAAAAAAAAAAGAAAAACAACACAAACACCTACCTGACCACTTAAAGAAGGTGGGCAAGCCCCCCTGCACCCCCCACGTGAGGGGCTGCACCCCACACGCCCCTGCTGTTCAACTATACCAACTCCGAGATCACAGGAAAGGGAAATCTTTCCATTCCACATTGTACGGAGATCTCCGTTGAAACATTCAAACTTTTAAAAGTTCGATCATATGGTGTCGATCATATGACATTCAAACTTTTCAAAGTTTGACAACATAATATGTACACCATATATCTACATAACACATATACATATCATACACACACACACAGCTACAGTTATATGTACATTCCTATTATTTACAGAAATATGTGTGTGGATGTCTATATTGTCCTACATTCCCTAATACTGATGAGTAAACCTGCTCTATCACACATATATAATGTTGCTCAAAGGATCCAAAGTAAGGGCTCAACAGTACATAAGGCACTTATCTACAGACCCCTGTGCCTGCTGGGTGTCACCACATAGACAACAACAGGTGAGCAGGTGGTGTAATGTATAATGCTGTCTACACACGCATGGACAGGGCACATTGTCCCCCGCTCACAGGCTTGCCCATCCAAGTGCAAACAGCCACATATGGCAATACTGGTGACTGTAGGCACATAGCTAGGATAATAACAGTTATCTCACTGCTAGGATACTAGATGCAGATAACAGTATGAAGCAATATCACTCTGCAGGCCACAGATGCTGTTGAGCACAAGCCTAGTTTGAGTAATCCACAATTAGTTTGCCTGAATCACATATAAAACCGACATCAGCTGTGGTACATGTGATAAGTACTGTGCTCTATAGTGTGTAAGACTAGATAGGTAGGAGTTTTAATCTCACTGTAGGCCACTTTGTGTGTGTGTGTGTGTGTGTGTGTGTGTGTGCACGCGCACGCGCATCCCCCTGCCAAACAATTGAGAATCCTTCATTGACTTTCACATTGCAATGGTTATGCACTTTTTGGCCCTGTAAGTTGCTGCTGGCTTCCAAACTGCCCTCTTCTATGAGGCCTGATGATGTCAGCTACCTTAAGACTACTAGCTGCCATTGTAGTATCTGACTTAAGCTGAGGTGCATGCAATAAGTACTGTGATCTATAGTGTGGAAGATTAGATGGGTAGGGTTCTCATCTCACTGCAGGCCACTTGGTGAGTATAGAATAAATATGATCACCTCAGTAACTTACAAGAGGTAGAAATTTGTAGAATTTTAGTTGTAGCAGGTGATGTGGCCCTCCAAATGTCTGGCCACAACTTGGCTTGCTGATGTCATCAAGCATAATATGTCCTACACTGACAGTACTATCAGACATGAGGTGTGTTGCGTGCATCACATACTGTAATCTGTACTGTGTACCATTACATAGATAAGTGTTCTAATCTACATACAGCCAACTTGCACTATGTGTGTGCTAATTTGTGTCCTGTAAGCAGTAATTGGAAGTGGTGCTATCTTCAATGTAGCCATGCTTGTTTGTGTGTCTGTTAGAGCAATTTACATCAGCTTATGGAACCATAGATGTTTGAACCTCACTAGCATAATGGCATAGAGCCATCACAATCATAGACAACTTTATATCCTTATTTAAATGATCAGCACATATTGCCCCAGTCCAAGATGGACACAGACAGAATGCCTGTGGTGAAATGATGTTCGTCCAGATAGTCATACAGATGGCATGCGCTGAGATGCACTGAAGTGCTTTGTTTGCCATTAGCCAGGGCTCTGTTGCAAAGGTGGATTAAAGTATCCTAGACAAATCTCTCTCATCAACATGTATTATTAACTTCACATACTAGGTTTGTATCTTCATAGTGATTAATCCATGCACTATTCCACCTACAGATATGCAGCATTTACAATCAAGCATGGTCACACATTGCCCTATATGCAAGGCAGAGATCACCTCTGAGTAGTCTATATGCCACAGGCTACAAAGACACTCATTTCAGATGATCCCCATTGAACACATGCTGAAGACATGATATTCCCTTGTGAGGGACCATACTGTTGTGTGCAAGTGCCAGTACTGCTCAGAAAGGTCTATTACCAAATGCCATTGCACTCAGATATTAGCAAGCTGAGGGAAGAGTACATGGAGGTTATGAGTATGTCAGTTACGTGTGATTGTGCCCTCAGCTATGACACATAATTCCTGTCATACCACTGGGGAGACATGGCGATCTCAGGCACATTAGGTACAAACCTGTGTGGCCAGGTCTGTGTGCACAGTTCATTCACCCCTGAGTATGTACATCACATGTTGTGACTGATGTCCTACTTACCAGGAACATAGGTGTCATTGATGGAAATGATACTACATATATATTTGCATGGAGTTTATGGCCATTAGTATGTCAACAGACATTTGTTCATGACTACCCTCTTGTAGGATATTGACATAACTCACAGACTCCATGAGTGCTTACACTTTGCAGGCATCAGCAGACATTGTTAGCGACAGACAGTCAGTATTCACTTGCATCATGTTTACATGGATTACAAGCAGTAGATGACCCAGGACTGAGCCTGTTGAGCACTGCTGCTTACAGATCAGCTATTGAAGGTGGATGTCCCTATGTTGAGTATATGTGCCATCAATGGCCCACTGAGTGATCCCTACAATGATAATGCCATGCATGCTTAAGTGGGTGGTTTGTACATGATGCCTGAGTGGGGGGATATAGTCAGATGGCTTGGCTCAGTCCAGGGGGTTGTATGTCCTGATGTCCCCTCACCCTTGTCCTTGGTGATTGCCTCGGAAATGTTCACCATATTTAACAGTCATGATCTCCCTGTCAGACATCCACACTGTGTAGAGTCAACTGTGTGTAGTTCACATATATGTGCACTGATCAGCTCCATGATGATCGCCCTTATGGCCATACAGATATGGCTACCTAGGCAAAGAGGTCTATAGTTCTGGTGGTCAGTGCATGCACCACCTCTGTGCAAGTGTATAACAGTTACCATTGTCCAGTCAGCTGGAGTTCAGCCAGTGATTTCAGTATTATTGTAAGGTGTTCCCAATGGTATTAGTAATCTATGACATATCCCAAGCAGGATGCAGCCTGGGATGTTAGCATGTAAAATTGATGCTGTGTATCCTCCATAGTGAGGCCATTTGCAACCTGTTCTGTAGATATGGAAGTTATGGGACAGGTTGTAGGAATGTCATGTGTCACATGTGGTGGGGACAGGGGAGTAAAGTTGAAGCAGAACATGTGGGACTGCAGGTTAGTTATGGATACAGACCCATTCTATGTGGCATCATTAAGTATGAGTTCACCGACAATCTGGCCCTATCCTTTGAGGTTACACATGTAACTACACTGTGCATTGTTCTGCTTTGTGTGGGTGGCTAATTTTGTCACTTACTGTGTCTTCACAACATCACAACACTATGTTGTTGTTGTAGCTGAGGAGGTTGTGTCACAATTTTAGGAGGGACATCCTTACCCCACCTGTCACACAGCAATGTTCACCTCCTATTGTACAGCCTGATAATGGAAGTTGTCCACCAGTCAGGTCTGCTGTGCCATGAGGAGCCTGCGTTCCTCCTGTCAGGTACATCTGAGTTCATGGAGTTGTATTGCTGCTGCCAGAATGCATGGGTGTACAGCTCTACATACATGGCATCCCATCAGAGGGGAGAGGTGCAGTCAAGCTATGTAAACCATCCCACAGAAGGTAATAAATGGCTTGTTGAAATATATGTCTGCATTGTCTGCAGGGGGGGGGGGTTAGTGCTGGTAGTTTTAATGACACTTATATGTGGTCACATCCCATCAGGGAGGACCTCACAATGGGGGGCTGCAGTGGTCACCCATATTGATAAACACATGCTGCAATATGTTGGTTACCCTTGGGGGGATGTCAAGGCACTGCTCCAGGACATTGTAGTTAAGGACATAGACTAACCTTTGGGCAAGTGAGCTGCAGCACAACTAAGCAACACAGCTGGTGGTCACTTAATGTCACCCCACAACATCATGTAATGACATATCTTGGTACATACAAATAGACACAATGGGTGTCTGGAAACATGGAGCTGCTCCCGTAGCTGGCTATTGCTTGATTATGTGCCCTTCCAGTACTGAAAGGCACCTGCATTGTCTCCAGGAAATCACAATGTTCACAAAATCTGGATGTGTATCTATCCTTAATGAGTATGTATACACCACCTGCATTACCTTAAACACTGTCATTTGAGGTGTGAAAATGTGGATAGACATGTAGTCTGGTATGGCTGTGGTGCTGTCCACAGCCTTGAACCAGATGTCCTTCACTGCACACATGTCTGTATAATCCAGGGTGGAGACACATTCCACAGAGTGGGGTTCAGTGTTGCTATACCCACAGTGGAGCAGCATAACCATGATGTTGTATAAAGATGGTGTTCCCATTGCCAACTTTTTCCTGGACAGTGCATCTAAGATGCATTGTGGGGATGTCAGTAGCTATGGCTGTTACTTCAAATCTCAGGGGTGAGAGACGAACACCATCACTAGTGAAGCACTGATTTCTGTTGAGCAAGGCATCCCAGGCAGACATGTAGTAGATCCCCTGAGAATGACACCACACGCTAAGGCAATTATTAACTTCCATCAGTTTCCGTGTGTATGGAGCTATCATCCCAGGTGAGTGTCAACTGCAGCCGACAGGTATGTGTATACTAATGAGAGACACAGATTGGCTAAGCACAGTCTTGTGTCTGTATACAGGCCAGTGACATATGTCCATAGTCATACACACCTGTAGGAACTATGATGTCAACATTATGTTAACTGATATCCCTTGAATTGCAGCAATGTGTGGTAAAGCCTATTGTGTCAACCCACAGACAGCTATCTGTGACCTGTCCCATATATAGCCACTTGACACAGACATCAATGTGTCTCACAATGTAGTCACCTCTGACTATGTGGTGTGATTTTGTGTTTTGCCTCCGGTATTTGACTGGTGAGAGAGTGGTGCATGCAGTATTATGTATACTGTGCACTCCAAAGGCAAGATGTTCTGAGGTGTCTGTTTGACAATGTGTCTGGTAAGGAGCTGCACACATGCAGGCATGTGTGATGTGGGTGTAGGTGGTGCAGGATGTGAGCTATGCATGTTGGCATAATGCTCATTGCTATGTGTAATGACTGCTGTTGGAGACACCATGGCAGCAAGGTTTGAAATGCAGTCACATCTGTCGCACTTTGTGTTTGTGTGTCATAGGAGTAGGGGGGTGGAGACACTCCCAATACCTCAGCAGCAGATCCTGCAAAGGTAAGGTCATGCTGCCATGCCCTTGGGGTTGACAACCTGATATACAGTGTTTGTAGGCACACCTTGCAGTGAATATGTAGATGCCCATGTATGCATAGTGGACTTGTTCAACTTTGCTGACATTATGTTGGCCTCGCAAGAGTACGATGCCTGTCAAGCAACTAGAGAGCACACTGGTTGTTGTGTGATATAATGAGGGAACACAGGCATGTGTGTTGGGCACATAACTGTACAGTATGACATGCCCAGGACATGTGGCAGGTGGAGACACATTGGCCAAAGGTGGCCAGTCTGCTGCAGTAGGCCTCACAGACATGTCATCCAGATATGCACCAATAATTTGTTGAAGGGCAGGATGCATGAAGTGCTTGAAAGTGTCACCTACGATGGCTCACCACTAGTGTGCTGATTGTCACAGCAAGACTGGACATCTATGTCAATTGACATTGTACATTAAATTGTGGCACTATAGCAGTGCTATTAATCCCCTCTTGTCAGTTCCCTAGTGACATACCACCAACTGGAGCAGACGGCATAACACATGCAAAATCCAATTAATCGCTCAGGTTGCTAATCAAGGCATCTACTTGGAAAAGGGTATGTGAAGCCTACAGAGCCTTTCATGATGTGGTACCATACCTCTCTACCTCTTTACACAAGAAATCTGGACAAAGCCTAAAATAATGGTGGGACAAAGGCCCAAAAATAGGGACAGATTTTAAATATTGTGCTTATAAACTTAGAAAACTGCTAGAATAATAGCATTTGTGTTAGCATGCATTTCCTGAAGTAAATAAAGTCTGAAACTCAAATATATACCTTTATTTGTTCATTATTTAGTGACTTTAATCCTCTGTGATTTGCCAGAAAAACACAGATTTTATGAGGAATAGACCAAATATTTAAGGTAAAAATCTGGACATTCTGCGAAAATCTGTACAGTTGAGAGGTATGTGCAGCTATGTGAATGAACAAACAGGCTGTGTCCTGCTTGTCATCATGGGCTTTATAGTACTGTTTTGCATGTGATGACAGAAAATGTATCGAAGTATGGTATCCTATGTGAGAAGTGGTGTTGGTGAGATCAGCATTTGTAGTTGCCAGGCACCAGAAATTCTGTGGAGTCCCCTGCTTTGCACAGTCTTCACAAGGTAATTGTGTTCTTCCAGTACACATCACTTGGGTAGTGTCCAGCTGCAGAATACCTGTATAAAACCCCCACCTTACCTTCAAAGGGTATACAAATTACACTTCACTAACTTGTTTGCACTCTGTACACACACCTTGGATGACTCTCTTCTTGGAACATGTTGGAAGCAACTGCAAGACTTAATTGCACAAAGGACAACTAGCATGCAGTGTCTAGCAGTGTCCCCAGATCTCTGAGTCATGTGACATGAAATGCCATGAAAGGAGTTAGCACAGATACAAGCAGTAACACTGTCATACACCTACTGACACTGGACCACACACCGTTCATTATGCTCAAGGCCAAATCATGCCTAGCGACTCTAACTGGTGGACCCCACTGAGTGTTACGCTATGCAGTAGATGACGGGAATATTACTTACTCTACTGAGTGTTGTCAGATGGTGGGTAGGCAAGTGTCCTACAGTCATAATCTGGTAAGATAGCATTGAGAGATCTATGCTGCAATGACACCAGTCACCTATGGATTTCCCCAGACATCACTGATGGCGTACCCCTTCTAGCCATACCCTCTCTGCAGTCACAGCCACTGTCAGTACCATCTAACTGGCTACATTAGCAGGTGATTGCATATCAGGAGCTGCAATGAATCCCACACAGAACCAACAGTTAACCAGGATGGCCTGTGACACACATTCAGTTGCTGTAAGAGCCGTTGATAAATACTAAATGCCAATGACTGCACAGTACTATCCTTTGGAAATTCATCCACCCCTGATAAATATAATAGTGTCCGCACACCACACACAGTTGAGCCATTACTCATGGATGTATGGACACAAGGAGAAATGTAGCCTTTGACTTTCAGTGGTTAGTGAGATGTGGGGATGCATTCAATGCTGTTCAACCTAAACAGGCAGGTCTGTGATGTAACTCCCAGACTGTCATTGCCATACTGAATGTGGCACTTATCACATCTATCACTGTGTACGATGGCACCCTTGCTATGTCACTTCTTCTTCTTCTTTTGGCTTTTCCTGGTTAGGGGTTGCCACAGCGGATCACCTTGTTTGCTCATGACTGGTAGTGGAGTTTTATGGGGTTGAGTTGCCAGCCCGGTGCCCAACCTTCCACAGAAGGGAAACAGATGCATGCACTCATGCCTAGGGCCAATTTAGAGTGTCCAATCCACCTACAGCATGTCTTTGGGATGTGGGAGGAAAACTGAGCACCCGGAGGAAACCCATGTGACCACAGGAGGACATGCAGACTCCACACAGAAGGCACCCCAGCCGAGGATTGAACCAGAGAACCTCTTGCTGTGAGGCAGCAATGCTAACCGCTGCACCACCATGGCCTCCCTGCCCTTGCTATGTCACTATACAGGCATATCTTACAACTGTAACAGCCACAAAAGTTCCATGGTGCCAGCAATACACATTGCAGATAACATATCCTATGGAGTCCGTACATGTGTAGTCTCTCTCATAAATCCTTTGTAGAGATGTGTATGGCTGCCATACAGGGAGGTGTCAGATCCCACTCTGTACCTCTCTTGCATTTAAGACAGGCCTAACACATGTTTTACCCAACCTATACACTTACGCCATCACTGTGGTAAAAAAAAATACTACATGCTAGAGAGACAGGTATGTCACACAGACAGCACACCCTATATGTAACAGGCCCCCATGCATGTGAAGCACACATCTGCTGTGACACACATCATGTTCAAAACATGACAATCATAGCTGTTGTCGAACAAATATCTGTACTGGACACAGGAAATCTCTAGATGGGTCATCCCCAGCACCACAACTTGCAGATGTGTTAGATCCCAAAACTCTGGTGACAGTTATTAAGTGTCTCAGACCTTTTCACAGATTAGGGATGCATGAGTATGCTGAATGATGCCAATGTCCTTGTTAGCCTGTTATACACATACAAACCTATGGAGCCATGCACCTATAGTGCTGCACCTTACTGAGGACATATTTCTTCTGTGCTGACATTCTATCCTGTGCTGTGATGTCTAGGTTGTCTTGCTGCTGTGTGCCCATAGGTGTCCCCAACAGAATCCTGAAACGGAAACATAAACAGGTCTGTGAAACACCTTTCATTGTGTAAGTATACAGTCATTACAGCATCATACACAGAATTATGTGGCTTACTCATTACAAATGTCATTACAAATGTCAGCATACAGCACCTGTCAGTAACCACTACAAGTGGCATAGCTAAACAATGCATTACACAAGTACATGCTAATTTATGTAGTCACCCTGTGCATCAGACACATAGCTTCATTTCCCTGCATTGATGATGAGGATGACATGGATGTGGCACAGGTATCATCACTTGCACAGGGTGTTGTGTGGGGGAGGAGGAGGCCTAGGCAGACCCAAAGGTTGACAGCATGTGCATGAGTCAGGAAGGGAAGCAGGCAAGATGGACCATGGAATTGTGCCGTGTGTGTCTGTAGGTGACCCGCATTTGACAGTGGTGTGTGAGTGTGTGCATGTACACAGTCAAGCTCAGTGCTAGCCCAACATGTGTGTATGTTGGACAGCTTTGAACTGTACATGGTAGAGCTGACTTACTCCCTCTGGGCATGAACACTGGAACTGGCTCCGCCAAGAGTTGCATTGGCACCTCCATGCCCAAGGTCAGAAGCGGTGCTATTACCTGCAGGTGACTGCTGTCTGCTTGGACCATGTCCTCCACAGGAATGTCCAGGACCATGAGCCCATGGCCTGCCATGTCTTGGTGTGGACAGCACAATCCCCTCTGCTGTGCTGGATGTTTTGCCGCTATGGGGCCGTGATTGTGCATGGCCAGGTGGACTCTCAGAAGATGATATTGCTTGACCTATGTTCATGAGGTTGGTGCTCAATTCCAACCACATGTTCCAGCACAGATACTGTGTGTTCCAAGGCAGTCACTGTCTCAAACCACTTTCTGTCAACTGCATCAGTGAACTGATCCAGGGTATCACCAATGTGGTGCAGGCAGTCATGGATGTCAGACTATGCTGCATCCAGAACTCTGAGGATACATCTGGAGTTCCTTTCAGAATCTGCCTGTGTCTCCATGATGGCCCAAAACATACACTGAGTGAACCATGATGGTGGAAGGACAGTAGGCCTCCTACAAGGATCCCTATCAATCTGCCTGTGTGGAACCTTGCCAGCTGTCTGGCTATGGTCAGTGTCTACACTCACTGGAGCCATAACTACCACACTTTCCTGTTCAATGTCCCTACCCTCTGACTGTCCAATATCTGTGGTGTCTGGGGACTGGGTATTTGTAGGCATACTGACTGTGTGGAGTGACAATGAGGGCAGAAGAGTGATGTCAACCTCTGGGACATATTCAGCCACTGAAACCCCCACCTGTGCCTCACTATGGTCACCATCATCATCAGAGTCTGAAGAGACACTGACATCACGTTGTGTAGGGACAGAGACCAACCCCTCTGGTCACCTGTGACAGCTCTATACACTGTTGGCACTATTACAGACCTGATGAAACCACCTCATATAGTAGGACAAGAGGACATTACTATTCCCACTAACAGCTGTAGGTACTTGTAAATAAAAGCTCTTTACAGAGTAAAGTCATCGGCAACAATGAGGTACACTGTTGACATTTGTGAAGACTCTGCACTGTAGACACGTGGCAATCTGCAATGTCCTGACAATACTGTCACATCAATCAGTGTGGTGACACCTACAAGGCATATGTATGACTGTAACATGTGTACAGTCATAAAATATCTGTGTAGTTGGCAATCATGCCGTCAGTACATCACTCAAGGCAGCAGGCCTGGGATGACACTTTAGGGATTGCATTGCTGTAAACCTACATCTATAACTAAACAGTGTTGTGCTTACCAGGAGCAGGACCACAGCCTTGTCTGATACCCGACAGACCTGTGAAAAGTAGAGGGAGAGGTAATGTCAGTACCACTGTATGTTGCACCACAAGGTAATATGTGAATATATCTCACATTTACAGTAGCTACTATGTTAATTATTATATCAGTCAACATCTGAGTAGGAGAGTCAAACTGCAGTTAAACCCTCCCCCCAAAAGAACACAGACCTGACACCCATGTAAGAGCATGTGCACCCTGACACACTGAATGCTACAGTATGGAAATGGTGATCAAACTAAGCTTACCTGCATGCTCCTCTGCCATGGAAACTGTGGCACCCACATCCATGATGTACTGTGTGATGGATGCCTGGGAGTTGTTCTGTGTGCCTAGGTTTACCAGGAATTCCTCAGTGGCTGAGACTGGTTGTTCTACTGCAGACCCTCCACCGGTAATACCATGATCCTGGCTACATCTGCTGCTCTTCTGTGTGCAGCATTGATCATGTCCATTGCATGGTGTTGAACCTGCTCATATGTCCTGCTCTGATGACCTGTAGCATTCACATCAAGGACAAGGTCAGCTCACAGTGCTGCTCACTGTTTTGCCTTCCCCTGGACAGTAAGAGTTCATGGTGTTGCCAGAGGCTTTCAAGTATAATCTCATTCTCCGCATCTGTGAAAGTTGCATGTCGTCTTGGGTACATGTGATCTGAAAGACAACAGAACGGGAACACGTGTCAGGATAACATATGTGGAAGTGTCCTATGTAGAGATACTGCAAGAACAGAATGGCTGGCAGTATCCACTGCTTGATCACACGTCATATTCCACAGTGTGCAAACATACTAAGTGTGTGGATACAACTAAGATACTAGCGATAGTCAGCTATTCCCATGTGTGCTATGACAGATAATTCTATATGATCATGCACCCAACATTGGAGTCTATTGTAGTGTGTCCCCTACGAGCAACCCCAATAATATGTCAAAACAACAGTGCAGACAAATAGCAGTGTGCTATTACAACCACTATAAAGGGACAGTCCCAAGAGACCAGTGTGCCACATTGACAAAAAGCATTCCACCCTTGATGTATTGTATGTCCTCTGTAGGTGTAATAAATCTGGATATGAATGACATGTCATTATCACAGTTCTAAGAAAGGCTTAATGCTGTAATCCCTATTCCCAGTAAGTATATTCACACATCTGCATCCTGTTGTAAACAAAAAGGTTACATACCTGCTGGAGTGCAAAACTCCTCTGTTGATATGTGGTGATATTTAAGTTTTTGCAAATGCATGTACTGTGTGCAGAAAGTCTCATACATAATGGTTCCCCATAGCCTGCATGTTTGCTTTTTTACATGCTTCTCATTAGCAGGTGATTGCCTCTTAACCAACATGTGGTTCTGAAATGCTAATTGCAGCCAGCACAGTTGATTTGCACCAACCAATGACATGCAGCCACTTTACAAGATATAAGGCCTCCATGTAAATTACACATCCTTTCTGATATGTTGTTCTAGACAATACTGGGGTGTGGAGACTACATCATCGCAAAAGGTAGGTCTGTCAAAGTTACTGCTACATAGAGATGTGTGTACTACAGACTGCAGCTGCTGCTGTAGGTAATAGGCCTAGGCAGAGAGTGTGAACACTTTGGAGGACAACAAGATGTAGGAGTAACTGTGGCAACTATGTCAGTCTTCTAGTAGAGACAGAGCCAGAGTGAAGGTAGCCATTCCACTTCAATTAAGAGATGTGTTTAAGGTAAGTATGTTAGGTAATAGTATCATTAACAGAGTACTTGGCTACATGTTTGTTGTGTCCTTGAACAACATAGGGGATAAATATAACATTATGTCCACCATATGGGCAACTGTCAGGCCATGTGTTACAGTTTGGTACTCATTTGGAATGTGTATGTTGGCAGTCCTTGTTACAAGCAGGGGCTTCATATGTGTATGTTAGTTGTGCAGCTGTGCTAATAAGCATTGTGAGTTTGAAAGGATTGTGTACTGTACTCTGATAGTAGTCACCCTCATTTGCATTTCCTGGGTTAAAATCCTCTGTGAATGCGTATTAATGCATGACGTGACAATTTATGCACTTATTGTTTTGCTATAGGGATATGTGAAGTGTGTTCCTATCTGCAGGCATGTGACTTCCATCAGTGAAAAGCAGACATTTCATTTGTAATGCATTGTGTAGATAAAGAGTACATGACTCAGTGATTAATTGCTGGCTTCACAATAATGATATTTAAATGCTACACACCACTGGATTTGAACCCAGGACTGTGTGTGGCAAAATGTACCGCTTACAAGGCATTTAACAGACTGAGCTACTGAGTCACTATTACAAAAGGTGTATTTGCAAGATATAAGTACACATATACAGGCTGTGACATACTTATTTTACAGCCATCATTATGTGGATGGCTTTATATGGATGTATTACTGCACCAAAGTCCCTGTTATACGCGTATTTTGCCAGTAATGCCTTAGCAGCTGTACTTGTAAATGTTGCTGATAAAAGGAGACATTTACCTGCTATTAGAGACCTCACTTACATCCATTCTTGTGTGTTTGGTTTTCTAGTGGTGTATTCTTTGCAGCAGACTCTGAGGTGCAATCCCAATTTTTGCATTACTCTTTAAGCAAGTTTGCGCAATGAGGCACAATGTGCAGCTCTGCTTAAACACGCTTGACTGTAACCTGTAATTACTATGTTTTAGTTAAACCACCTGTTTTAATTAACAGCTGTGTGGTGTGGTGGGCTAATGCAGCACCCTACAGGTGTGATGGTCTTGGGTTTAAAGTAGGGGACAGCTGTTTATTTTGTACATGTTTATTATTTAAAACACATATATCATTATAGCTCCATTTAGCCGAGCTTAAGCATCACACTAAAAATACATATAAAAAAAGAAAAATGGAGAGATAGGAAAGTGTTGAAATGGGGTGTAAGCAGGGGGAAAAACATAGTGAAAGGCAAGTAAGTATGTGTAGGAATGGTGTAGGAAAGAACCATAGCTATCCACTTCTTGTACAGCAACAACTGCGCACTTTGACAGAATTTGTAGATGACTTTGGACTCCGAGATAGAGGGGTGTGGACAACATAATTATGTTGTTAAGCCAACTGGACCAAATTTTGTGTGTCCAGTGGACACTTGTGCAAAACTGAGAGGTATTTATGGGATGATATTTTTATTTTTGGGACAGGTGCCCTTTTTTTTAAGGTGAGAGTGGAATGTTGGGGAAGGGACATAGGCACATGTGGGGAAGGTAATTTGGGTTGGTGAGAAAGCATTTGCAGACAGACAAGACAGATAAGACAGCAGATGGGTGGTATGTGACACAAGAGAAGGGTAAACACCTTGGATGGAAAGGTGTTGTGGAATCTCAGTCCAATGTGCCTCCACAAGGTAGAAGTGTGACTCACATCCCCACCCATAGGACTGTTGACACTGCTCTGTCTCTGCCCTAAGGGTGGCAGTGGTGGAGGCTGGGCTCCAGGGTGAGCCTGCCCCACCAGGGTGGCCAACATGCTCTTCATCTGATTCAGGCATTGTTCAAACCCATGGCAGACAATCATGTGCACCAAATCCATCTGTTTGTCATGGGTGACATCTCCCCCTCCAGCACTGCTCCCAGAGGGGGGCCCATTCCTGTCCCATGGGTCAGTACTACCTAACACTGCAGGTAGTGCAGGGACAGCAGAGGGGGGCACCATCAGGCTGGGTTCTAGATGTGCTGGGACCCGGTGCCATGGCCGGAGGAGGCAAGGTAGAAGGATCACAAGGAACTGGCCGACCTTGATGCAATGTAGTAAAGTAGTTATAACAATAAGTTAAAGTTAGTAATACCAAATCAGTGTTAGTATTAACAGAATGAGAACATAATATTTATTAATCCACATACATATTAAGGTATATTATGTATAATACAGCATTAAGTAACATAACAGTAAGTTTGTTAACAGCAAATCAGTATGGATTAAACCATAAGGCCAGTAAAACAGTTAGTGTAACAAAATATGTTAATATTAAATCATAATAATAAATAACAATAACAAATTAAAGAAGATAATGGGTGGAGATAGACAGAAAAACATGCCATTAGTTACCTTGCAGGTATTATTACTACACAGAGTACAACTACATACTTCTTCAGGTGTGCAGTGTCAGTTGTGAGTATAGTGACTACAATTCTTCTACAGCTGATGTAGCACATGCATACCTCTCAAGCTGTTGGCATGGGACAGTATGGGCCAAGCAGTAACAAATGCAGGTGCACAACTACACAGAACAGTTTCACATAATGTGGACTTACATAACTACCAAGGTGTTATGTAAATGGATTCCAGGTAATCATGTATGTAGTAATCATGGAGCAGACAGATTAGCCAGTTGTAATTACATTACAAAAATTGTGACAGTTGAGAGGCATGTTTGTGTACATTAAGTAAACCAGACAGGCATCATGCCTTAGCTGTCAGGCAGGGGAGTAGAACCCAAAAGCTGTGACTGCAAGGGACATTTGCAAATAATATAACAATTGACTGCAGCAACTTAGAACATACATGCAATGACTACAGCCCTATTGCAAATATTAAGACAGATTTATTTAGGAAACAACAATGCTGCTTAAAACTTTATTGGTATTGCTGATAATTCTCTGTGAAATCTACACACACTATATGCTCATAAAGTGGGCTATCTGAGACATATACCTTTTGTTCCTGGAGTGGAAGAAACTGTGAGCATTATGTGACTGAAACTGGCCTGGAGACAACCTTGAGACAATACTATGAGTTGAAGAATACATTTTACATTACATTCCTTTACACTTGACTGCAGTGACAGTAGAACACACATGCAATGAACACAGCCGTGCTGCAAATATTAAAACAGATTTATTTAGGAAACCACAATGCTGCTTAACACTTTATTGATATTGCTGATAATTGTCTCTGAAATCTAAACACACTATATACTCATAAAGTGGGCTACCTCACCCATATACCTTTTGTCCCTGTAGTGAAAGAAAACAAGAGCATTATGTGACTGAAACTGGCCTGGAGACAGCCTTGAGCCATACTCTGAGTTGTGCAATACATTTTTGCACACATTCAGCTTTGCGCACATTCAGCAAGCGTGGCTTGGGATTGCTGCACTCCATGCTGTGTTGCACAAATGGCCATTAAAAAAATTTAAAAAACCCATAATACTTCATAAATTTAATACACAAACTATTAATACACAGCACATTTCAACAGTAGCCCGAAACATTACAGTGATCCTCACCATGGACATAACATCTGTCCAGTCTCTACATTTCTACCTACATGGATTCAGTATCCCTGCTACTATGCTCTCCTTTGGCAGTGCACCATAATTAATATACATAGTGCGCTGCCGAGGGGGAACTGTGGCCATGTGCATGGGTACATTCTGTGTAGGATCTACACGGAGCCTACACAGATTTTATTAAATCCTGGGGTGTATTTTGCAGTTCTGATTGCAGCCAGAGAAAAAATGTCTGTGAAAACAAGGACTAGGAATCCTTGTTGTATTATCCCTAGCAGTGAACTAATTGCTACTGTAGAAGGGTGGAAGTGTTGAAATGGTTTAATGGCTTCCAGATGATATAACACATATTAGCAATGCTCTTTCTGTGTGTATGGTAACACATATGTGAGAGATTCTGGTTCAGCCTCTAGTGAGGGGGGTAGTACGGGAACCAGAATTCAGATGACAAGATGTATGTGATGTAATTCTGCAATCCATCAGATGAAACTGAAGTCTCAGAGCAATCTGTTTTTGAAACCTGACATAGAAGGATCCCCTCACCTACTTCCTTTTGCCTTGCTCTAGTAGGTGACTGGGGAATAGTAATTCTTTAAATCAGTCAGGAAAATATAGTGAGATTAGATAAGTACTGTTCTTCTGGATCTGTGCGAATCTAGTCATCTGTGTTATTTTAATATTTCCTGTGGCTGAAACTCTGGTGTTTATTGTAAATAGATATTTAGTATTTTCATGTTCTTTTATTATTTATTACTAAACATATTTAAACTTTTCATTGTGGTTGGTTCTTTAGAGAATATTTTAAACTTTGATAGTACTTGTATCTATTTGGTGACTCTGTGGCTACTCCTGAAAGCCTTACTGCATTGGTCTAAACACTACCATTTTTACTAGTATTAATTTAACTCAGTATAATTCTACATCCTTGTAAGAGCCTTAGAGTAGCTGGCTTTGGAGTGTCTGGTGGCAGTACCTACCTTATAGTCTGGGCAGAAGGGGGCATACCTAGAAATCTGAACAAACCTTTCCCAAGTGTGTGTGTGTGTGTGTGTGTGTGTGTGTGTGTGTGTGTGTGTGTGTGTGTGTGTATGTGTGTGTGTGTGTGTATGTGTGTGTGTGTGTGTGTGCTTGTAAATCAAATCTCAAAGAGTGCCCATCATCTCTTGGAGCAGGGAGATGAAGCACTGGTTTCACAGAGATGGTGCTGCGGGACTTTGCTCGGGCACTCGGCTGATGGCTCAACTCTATAGCTGTGTTAGTGCTGAGTCTTACTGGAGACCTGAAAGGAGACAGAGAGAGTAATCCAGACCCTGGACTAAGTGTATTCCCTGTGTGCTCTTAATGGGAAAATTGTGCTTGATGCAGAGATCTGCATCTAGAAATAAAGTATGTGTACCTATTTTTGTTTCAAGTGAATATCCCTCTCCAGTGTCAGTGGTGAGGATTCAGGCTCCTTTATTATGGGCCCAGAGTGGGAATGTCACAGAGAGTAAGATGGGAGATGAACAGTTCAGACATAGATCAGGTTGTAGCAGAACTGACCTGATGCTTGCAATGAGAAAGTTGCTTGAAAAGAAGCTAGAGAGGAGGAAAGAGTCCAAATGAGCATTCCTAAACTTGGAAAAAGATGATGACCAGGTCCTAATAAAGCTGATTTGGGCAGTTCTGTAATGGTTCAAATCCCAGAAACATCAGTAAAATTGGTGCAGGAGGGGTTCCCAGTGAGAGTGAGTGCACATCAGCATTCAGCTCTGAGCCCACTGCTGTTCATACTGGTGATGGACTACATTAGCAAATAGGTTGAAGGGGACAGACCAACAAAGCTGATCTATGCAAGTGTTGTGGCATTACAAGCAGATTGTGAACAAAAACTCCAGGAAATGATAGGGGAATGGAATGCTAAACTGAAGGCACATGGAATGAAAATGAATACAAGACAGTTGTTGTAGCAGCAAATGGGAAAATCAGAAAAAGCTAAAAAATAGATAGAAAAATAGTGAAACAGGTTAAAAGCTTCAAGTATCCATGGGGGTGACTGATAAGAAGGGAAGTCTAAATGAAGAGGTCAAAGCTAGACTGAAGGGCTGCAGCCAACTGGCACAGAGCATCAGGGATATTGTGTGACAGAAGAATGCCAAAGAAACTGAAAGGTAAGGTGTACAAAATGGTGGTATGACCTTGCATGGTCAGTGAAGGCAGAGCAGATGAGGAAGCAAGATGTAATGGAAATGAAGTACCTGGGACAGGTGGTAGGATACACACTGTGGGACAGGCAAAGATATAAGGACATAAGAGCAGGAGCAAAAGAAGCACCAATTGCAAAGAAGGTCAAAGAAAACAGATTAAGGTAGTTCAGGCAAGTTACAGGAAAGCAGAAGATGATCTGGTGAAAATGATTTGTGAGAGGCAGGAAGAAAGTAAGAGAAATCAAGGGCATCCAACAAAGAGATGAAAAGTAAATCCAGCGAGACCAGAACGCAAACTCGCTGCCATTCGTAACAATATTGCCAACAGCAAATTATGTTGCAAAATATGTTGCCAACTGCAAATTACATAATTTCAACACCACGATGTAAAAAAACAAAATTTAATATGACAAGGTTAAGCCCTTTCACTCACAGGTAGCGAGCTTCATCAGAACAATGATACAACAAATAAAAAACATTTAAATAACCACTTTTTTGGAGCCAAATTGTCTTAAAGCTATATACATAAAATATCTAGCCTATCCACATTAATGTTCATTAAATTTAATATTATAATAAAAATGCTTAAAATGCATATTTGTGTTTCAATAACAATAAATTAACAATAACATACACTTTTAATAACTTAAAATAAGTGATTGTTAAAAATAATAAATGAATTTCTCTGTTAATGGATATTTTAACTATCTAGCTCCAATATAGGTTTGACAGAAATAAATTCATTCAGTCCTGGTGGGGTCATAGCATCAGTTAATACTTGCCACCAATACTCTCTATAAGCCAACAATTTCTTGATGGATATTGCATGAAAAAAGACATGTGACATTCAGGAATGGCTGTCAAAGAAGGTAGGAAAGTGACATTGAATCAAAAGCGATTGTGACAGTTGAGACAATACCCTGACCTAATGTAGAAAATGGAAAAAAAGAGGCTGATGATGTTGATGATAGTATTTCAATGTTGTGATTTACTAATCTCATTATGTCTGCATATGTTTGTAGATCCAAATAAAGTATTTTGGGTAGACAATTTGCAGCCTAATTGCTATAAATCCTACTATGTTTATGTTTTTCAGTGGAGGTTTATAAGGCTAAAACTGGGATGTAATTAGTATTTATAATTACCCATCCATTTGTATCACCAAAATTTCTCCGTTGTACAGGATCCAATAAAGGCAGTCCCATGAACCGTTGATGGATAATAACAGTGAGAGATGAATCTCCGTCAGAAAAGACTGTTCAGTCCACAACCAATCTATAATTGTAATTTATTGAAATAAATTAAAATAGATTTAGCGCTTTCATTTCCAATACAGGAAACTTCATCAGAATGAACAACATTGTTCCACTTTCATATTTATATAGTTCAGTGCTGTAGTTGAGACGTTTCAATTAAAACATTCAAATCACTGTGGTTGAAAATAAAGCTACAGTACACCATGAATAAACAGGGCAAGACAAAACATGAAATATGTACAAAGAATAATTTAGTATAAGTGTACAAATATACAATACTTATAGAAATATATATCTAGTATAAATGTATATATGTAATATAATATAAAAAATAAAAAATAATAAATATATCAAAATATATATAAAATGTATGTATGTAAAAAAGACAGATAACTATCCAAGAACATAGGAATATATATATATATATATATATATATATATATATATATATATATATATATATATATATATGTTGTCATACATCTTAAAAAAACTGTTTATGTTAATTTCAAAATTTATGCTGATAAAATAAATTAAGTAAAATAAACATTGATATAAACCACTACTACCTAAACACTTTTGGATATGGATTATGTTTGTTATACATTAAATATATAATCTACTTAGTGAACTATTAATTCTTATTCATAACTTTTCTTTTGTTGATTTTAACTTTGTTTGCTCTTAACCTAAGGGCAGGTAAAAGTGACACATAGTCATTCATTCCTGGGGGTGTATTGGAATCCAGTTGCAATTGCCATATCAGTTCTCTGTAACTTAACTGATTTTCCCAAACTCCCCCTCTACTGTCCCTTGGTAACATTTCCAGAATCCAAAATTTTAAATTAGCTTCCTTACATAACAATGTATGCCTGTAAAGTGCATTTGTTTCCTTTTTCCTGTTGACATCATACATATGCTCATATATTCTTTGTCTTAAATGTCTTTCTGTCTTCCCTACATAATAAGCCCAACAATGGGTACAGTAAACTAAATATACTATTCCTCTTGTATAACAAGTATAGTATTGTTTGCTCTTGAAGCATAATGGAATAGTAGGAATTGATACTTCACATGTATTCACTATAAATGTGCATTGGGAACATCTTCCACACTGGAAAGTTCATTTTTTCTTATTCATTTCATCACTCTCCTGTCTGATTTTCTCAAAAATATTCTTGAGGTTAGAACCCCTTCTGAAACTATAACATAAGTGCCTATTAAATATATTTAACCTATTAGGCATACTCCTAAAGATGTCCCATGTCTTATTTATAGCTCTTCCAATTGAATTAGTGTTAGAATTATATGTCATAACAAAAAAAGGGGTAATTTTATCTTTAATTTTGTTATGAATTTCACTACTTCTAACTTCAACAATGTTGTTGTCTATAATACTATTCCCTATGTTGACATCTGCATTCAGTAGGGGTATATATCTAATCCCCCATCCCTTTATCACCTCTTTCTTAAGGGAAATTGTGACTGATTCTGGGTAGCCTCTCTCCAAAAATAGGTTATGCACATAGCCCATTTCTTTAATAAAATCAACATATTTGAATGTCATTCTGGCCACCCTAACCATTTGTCCTTTTATAATATTTTTCTTCTGTGTTGGGGGGGTGGTTACTATAATAATGTAGATAGGAATTAGAAAAACAAGCCTTCCTAAAAATTCTTGACACATATTTTTTGTTTATATTGTCTTTTAGAATGGTTACATCTAGGTAATGTGTCTCTTCTGTATTAAATTCATATGTAAATTTGAGAAACCGAGTGGAATTATTGAAATGTTCCATAACCTTGGATACTTCTTCTTGTGAACCCTTCCACACAATCAATATGTCATCCAAAAAATGAAAATATTTTTCTATGTTGTCCATAAATGGAGAGTTGAACACAAAGTGTAATTCCCTGTATAACATAACTATATTTGCAAAAATTGGGGCACAAGCTGCCCCCATAGCAACGCCATCCAACTGTTGGAAAATGTCTCCTTGGAAGTATATAAAGTTGTTTTTCAATACCAACTCATTGTTCTCCAATACTAGTCGGAACTCACTTTCGTTCAGAAATTTGAATTCAGTCAACATAGACTCAAACCACTCTAACCCTATATTGTGTGGAATCACAGAAAATAAATCTTTTTTATCCACAGTTAAAAAAGAATAATGGGATTGGTATTGTAATTGATTAATTTTATTTAATAGATCCCATGAATCAATTAAAATGTGTGAATATAATTTATAAAAGGGTTTCAATTTTGTGTCAACATAAATAGCTAACGGTTGAGTTTTTGAACCATCTGAAGTCACAATAGGTCTCAGTGGTGGGTTTTCTGTATCCTTATGTATCTTGGGGATACCAAACATGGTGGACAAAAAAGTTTTTTTAACTTTGAAAAACCTGTATAATTTATCATCGATTAAACCTTGTAATAAGTTGTCTTCTATAATCAGGTCCATCTTTTTGTATGCTATGTTAAGCTCATTTTTAGATATGATAGTGTATCGTCCCTGTACATTTAAAATATTCAACATTTTAGTTAAATAAGACCATTTATTCATCAATGCAACCCCACCCCCTTTGTCAGGTTTCATGATTCTAACATCTGAATACTGGTGTTTAATTTCTTCCAAAGTCATTTTTTCTTCGAGTTCAAGTTAGAATTACAGTAACTATGTCTATTTTGGTAGAAAATTTCTCTTACTTCCTTAATGACAACTTTTTCGAAATTACTGATGTCACTCTGCAAGGGGGGGGGGGGGTTGTACATACTTTTCCTTACCAGCTTATCACACTGTCTATTTGTATTGTTCTGAAGCTCTTTGGTGGAAGCCAAAGCTTCCAAGTTTAACTTTATAGTAAATAATTTTATATCTAAAGTAATTTCCGCCAAATCCATTCTTCTGGTTGGAACAAAAGTGAAGCCCTTTTTAAATAAAGAAAAATGCCTATCCTCAATTCTGATATCTGTATAGTTGTAAATGAAAAACTCACCATCTTGTTGATTAATAACACTATTATGAGTGTTAAAATTGAAAGTGTATACCCCACAATATTCCTTTTAAACCTCTGTATTTACATTTGTATTATCAGATGATAGTATCAAATCATTTTCTATCAGTATTGGTAGTTCCCCTGGTACCTCTGAGTGTGTTTGTTCGTGACCTGTGCATATGTTGGATGGGACGGTAAATTGCGTATTCGTTCGGATCTTCTGGTTCCCTCCTGCCCTAAAGGGATATCATGGTCACTAAACTCCTCATTGTAATTATGTTTGTGTAAACCAATATCACCTTCCATCTGTAAATCGTTGTTCCCCTGTTTCCATTGATAAGACCCACCAATTTGATGGTTAGCTTGTGAGTGAAACCTCCCCTTAGAATAATCCCTAAACTGTTCTTTTTGATGCCCCAAAAGGTAGGCCTGCTGGTGTGCATAGGCCCTATCATCCCTATCTAATTTACCCATTTTTCTTTTGTGGTTTTTAACCATAATATTGTCAACATCATTAAAAACTCTAAAATAAACTACATTTATATTCTCGTACACTAAACAGCAAATCTTCACATATTTCTTTGTTAGTTTTGTCAATCTTGTCATTCAACTCATCAATTAATTTATTATTGTTGTTAATCATAGCTCTCATTAAAGCTAAACCACAGTTATTTAAAATTTCCACAATTTCTTTGTAAAGTAGAACCCATAACAGTATCATTAGGGAACTTATTGAGTCTAAGACCCTTAGGCACATGTTTCCTTTTTATACATTCCATTAAAAACCAATTGTCAAGATTTAAATTTTTAAATTTAAGCATATAGTTTTTTAACAGCTTACATTTTTCAGCATAGGAAGTGTCCTGTTTTTTGTGTCCATGTTCCCGAGGCTCCAAAACACCAAAGCTTCTGTTGAGCCAGTCGCTGAAGTTAATTTCAGCATATTTATCCAAAAACGATTTGCCTTTTTTTTTCTGTCCCAAAACAACTCTCTCGCTTGTGTTACCTTCACCATTGTTGTCATTAAAACGTGGCAGCCTAGTATCAGTTGAATTTGGTCTACTACCACTGCAAATGTTAGTGTGCTTACCCGCAGATGGTTGTGCACATGGAATAGAAACATCCGTTTCCTGTGTATTAGTGTCCGACTGAGAAAAGGCTTGTATGAGCCTGGTAAGCTCGCCAATCAAAGTTTGTTCATTCCCAGTGGATTTTGAGGCCCCTTGTCTATCCTGTAGTTCCATTACAAACAAAACCAGTAAACACACAACAAATGGAAAACGGAGAAAAATGAAAAACTAGTAACACCAAAATTTCTCCGTTATACAGGATCCAATAAAGGCAGCCCCATGAACCATTGATGGATAATAACAGTGAGAGATGACTCTCCATCAGAAAAGACTGTTAAGTCCACAACCAAGCTATAATTGTAATTTATTGAAATAAATTAAAATAGATTTAGCGCTTCCATTTCCAATACAGGAAACTTCATCAGAATGAAGAACATTGTTCCACTTACATATTTATATAGTTCAGTGCTAATTAATTGCAATTGCAATTCAATTCATTGCAGTTGAGACGTTTCAATTAAAACATTCAAATCATTGTGGTTGAAAATAAAGCTGCAGTACACCATGAATAAACAGGACAAGACAAAACATGAAATATGTACAAAGAATAATTTAGTACAGGTGTATAAATATACAATACTTATAGAAATATATATCTAGTATAAATGTATATATGTAATATAATATGAAAAATAAAAAATAAAAAATAATAATAAATATAATATCAAACTATATATAAAATATATGTATGTAAATAGACACATAACTATCCAAGAACATAGGAATATATATATATAGATATATATATATATATATATATATACATATATATATATATATATATATATATATATATATATACATATATATATATATATATATATATATATATATATATATATATATATATATATATATATATATATATGTGTGTTGTCATACATCTTAAAAAACTGTTTATGTCCATTTGTATAAGTTGCATTTGAAGAAGCTTAAGGAGCTACATTGTTTGGTATGAAGGCAAAGTCTGTTCCATAGTGGGTAAGGTATTTATACTGCCAACAAGTACTGTTTATGCTGTTGTGGAGGTTTAGGCCTTTTGTATTGGTGTTCATGGTGTTACAGGGGTTGTGCACATGTAGGAGGCCATATAAGACAGGATCATTTGAGGCCTTGAAGGTTAGCAGCAGTCACATTGTACAGTCTGTGCAGAGTGGAGAAGACCGAGCTTTAAGGCACTCAGTATAGGTCATGGAACTCTTGCACTTCATTTTCATAATATAAATATGTTGTGACCCTTCAGGATGGTTTATGTATCTAGACAGAGTCTCACAAAAGAGGGCATTATATTTTATGGATATACTAAGGGAGGACAAAATGGGTATGTCAACATTCCTGGACCTGGAAGATAGGCCTCAAGAAATCAGTCCTGCTATTGATACATGTTGACCAAAAGAAAGTTCATTGTCAACATAAATGCCTAAGAACCTGATAACTGTATCAATTTTAAGTGGGGTGCCATTTATGTAATATGTGCGTGGGTGCTTAAGTTTCCCAGAGGAAATGATACAACAATTATTTGTAGAATAGCCTCAGGCCATGGCCCCATCAATATTTATTTGTATACGTTAGCTCCTCTTGTAGGATTTGGGAGTCTTCCAGAGATCTGATGATAGCTCAGAGTTTGCAGTCATCAGTAAACTTGATTAGCCATAGGCCCTTTGCATCAGCTTTGACTTCTGAGAAATATATACCATGCAAAGGTGGCCTTCAGTCAAGCCCTGGTGGTCCCCTTTGGTAACAGGTCTTTCAGAAGTGAGTATTCCTCAGACCTAACTTGTTAAGTTATGTTAGTGACCCAGTTTGCTATCTAGCAGGTTACATAAGGGGAGAAATTGAAATCGATTAGTCTGTCTTTAATACCTAAATGTAGAATACCATCAAAGGCTTTGACCAAGTCCAAGTATGCTGTGTGTACTATTTTGCCCTCATCCATGGCCTCATTGATAAAATTCGGTGTATTATGCAGGTATAATATTCCCTTTATAAATTCAGATAGGTTTGGGTTAAGGAATTGTAGGCTGCTTATATCCCTGTTTATGAAGTCTGTAATGATGCATGCCATAGTTTTGTAGATAAAGCTAGCAAGGTTTATAGATGTAAAGTCACTTGGACCAGTGGTAGGGTCACCTTTGTGGAGAGGGACAACCACAGCCATTGTCTATACCTTTGACATTAAATCAGATGATACTCTAAGGTTAAAAAGATTTAGGAATATTTCAGTGAGACAATGCTTATACTGTTAAGGAAGCATGCTAGTAAATTATCAAACTCCACAGAACTGACATTTTTCACCTCTGAAAGAACTTGTAGTACTTGTCCAGGGGAGAGAATTTTGGGAGGTATAGACATTATGTCATGAGGAAGGGTGCTATGGGATATGGGGTTGGAGATGAGTTTGAACTAAACATATCTGCTAATATTTATTTATTTAGTTATTTATTTATTCGACATTTGTTAACCGGGTTGGTCCATTTTCAGTGGAGATCCACAGAGAAATGCTCCCTGTACTTGTACAATATTATGAAAATATGCAAAAATCAAAGTTACACAAAAGTCTAATAATCAGTCAGTGGCATAACAATCAGTCAATAGCAACAACAATCACAATAAAAACAATTACATATTCGAGAATTCAAAAATATTCTGATGTATGTTAACTATGGTTTCAGATGCTGAGTTGATGGTGTTCTGTATTATCTCAGAGCAATGATGGACATTGTTTCTAAGGTTTCTGACACAGCAGAAAAAAAATTCATGTTTATCTTTTCTAGAAGTAGTGATTTTCAGTTCATGCATACCTTTTGCAGTTTTGGTTATTTCCAAGTTATTTCTTTACTTTAAGTTTAATGTTGGAATAAAAACTTTTTAGTTTATTCCTAAATGTAAGGATTTTTTGTTTATTTTTTTATTCCAGGTCTCCACAATAGAGGTTTATTCTTAAACATGGCACTGTATTTGTGTCAGATCAAGGCCACTGCCTTAATGCAGGCACTCATATGGGAAAAGAAAATCTCTACAGATGCGGTGGCATTGGCTACCATGTCCTTTGGGGGCTCTTGAAACATTTATCCCTGGATTCAGTAAGGTTCTGTGCAGGAATAGCTTATTCCTGAATGGAAGTGACCGTTTAGGAGCAGCACGGCAGCGCACCATGCATAGTAATGAAGGCGCGCTGCCTCAGCTACTAAACAGACATGGAGCGTGAACGAGTGTAGGGGTTATGTCTGAGAGCAGAGCTCTCACAATATACATGCCCCTGCAGTCAAGAACTGCAATTTGGCAATTGCAATGAGCGAGACCGCTCATAGGGGGTTGCATACCCCCAACAGCATAGATCAGTGCTGAATGAACAGATATGTGGCACATATGTCTGGCCTGTCCCTTATTTACCCTGCCAAATCACTGGGATGATCTCATCTGAAATAATGGCAAACATACGAGTGTCAGACTTCAAATCCATCATAAAATGTACATAAAAACAAATCCCTTTACCACAGCAACACCCCAAGTTTATAAGAGAAATATTTAAATATAATAATATAAACACTTTTTTTATCAGATTAAATTTAACCATAGGTGGGCGGGTCTGCCCATTGCTTAGCTATGCATACTGTTGCTTAAATGGCACAAAAAGATAAATATCAAGATACATGCAAATGAAGCAGTACTGCAATAGTGTAGTGGTCAGAGCATTTGCCTTGCGAGCAGTCATTCCCAGTTTGAGTCTCACTCCAATAAATTCCATTTTCCATGTCAAATCACTTTATGAACAATATTTTTGTTGTATAATCTACTAAATAACATATATTTGTGAACTGGAGTAGTGCATTAAATGCAGATGTGAGGTGTCATTGTAATGTTGTATCTTTTGGCTTTTCCCGGTTAGGGGTCGCCACAGCGGAACTCTGGTCCGCTAATGATTGGCAGTAGATTTTTACGTACTGAGTTGCCAGCCCTGACGCACAACCTTCAATGAAGATATGCCTATTCACGCATGTCTCCACACAGAAGATGCTTTAGCTGAGAATTGAACAGGACAATGTCTTACTGTGAGGCAACAAAGCTACTGCAGCACCACAGTGAGGTGTCATTGTAATAATGGTGGATTTGGGCACTCTATGGATTTATCATTCATTGCACATTATACCTTCAATTTGTATCCCTGATTGAGGTGTCATTGTAATAATGTTGTAAAATCCACAGATAAACACAAGTGCCCCATATAGCATATGTATACATGAATCAGGGATACAAATTGAAGGTATAATGTGTAATGAATGATAAATCCATAGATTGTCCAAATCCACCACCTTCCCAAGAACCATGTTACATTTCTGTCTAAATTAGTGGGGGGGGGGGTAAGCAGGAGTAAGCACTATTAAGCAGTAGTAAATGGGAGTAAGCATATTTAAGCAGTAGTAAGCAGGGTTTAAGCCTGTTTGTGCGGGGGGGGGGTAAGCAATGCGCACACAGGTTAAGCAATATTGAAGCGAACTCCCTGTAAGCATATTTAACTGGAAGGTAGCATTGCTTACCATCACACAAACCTATGCAAACCCGTTTACAATTGCTTACAAGTGCCTTAATCACTCTGTATCCAACAGTTGCTGTTCTGCCCAGCAGCAAAATAAACAGCCCTTGCAGGTCTTGAACCCAGGACCCCATACACTATAGTCACAGTAGTTAACCAGTAAGCCATCACAGCAGTACATAAGATTGAGGTATCACCAAACAGATCCTCACTATAGGAAAATCAAAATCAACATGTGAAAGAAATCTATATAGGTTCATACGTTCATAGGTTCATACTAGGCTATCTGCCCGAGGGCATTTATAAGCCTAGCCCATTGTTTTGTGGCTTACGCCACCCCTTTAGCATGGGGAACTATACCCATTATTTTGCTGTGCCTCTGTCGAGCAGTGACACTGAGATAATTCCTGGGGTATATCTGCGATCTCCCATCCATTGGTCAAGATTTCTCTTGAACAAGGCCAGCGAGGTGCTCTGCCTCACATGTACTGGGATTTTGTTCCACAGCATAGGGAGTCTTTGGGTGATGAATCTATCCCTCCAGCACGTCCTATTAATAGCCGTGTCGAGGTTTAAGTCTCCCGCCCTTGTGGCTCTGATGGATCTAGATTTTTTGAGGTGAAGCATATTCATCAAATCTGGGTTTGACATGGCCTTGTTTGTTTGGCAAAGGTCACCTCTGAGCAAGCGGTAGCGACTGAATAGAGCTGGAGTTCTTTCAGTCGGGCAGCATAGGACAGATTTTGAGACCCTTTATCCTTTTGGTGAGGAACTTTTGTGGCCTCTCCAGCTGCTGCAAGTGTCGGGTCAGATACATTCGAATGGGGCATTGTACTCAATCATTGGTCTGATGAGTGATGAGTAAAGGGAGACTATGACCTCCCTTGATCTAGATGAGAATCCCTTCATGATAAGGTGGGCAATGTAGAAGGACTTCCTAACTACTTTAGCTACATGGGTGTCGAATGACAGACTACTATCAACCTGGGTCCCCAGGTCCCTGATAACTTCTTCTGTGCTCAGTGGATTGCCACCTATTTGGTAGCTAGGGGTAACCTTGTTTTTCCCGAAGGGTATGACTATGCATTTTTTGGCATTTAACTTTAGGCCGTGGCTCTGGCACCAGTTATCCATTTCTGTGAGACCCTTCTGAAGGATATCTGTGTCAGATGTGTTTTCTACTATGGCGCCAGGTTTGCAGTCATCTGCAAACTTTGTCAGCCATAACCCTCCTGTGTTTGCTTGTACTTTGGAAAAGTAGATGCCAAACAAGAGTGGGCCCAGGACTGAGCCCTGTGGGACACCACTTGTGACAGGCTTTGAGTCTGACATGGCGCCAGCAACTCTGACCCTGTGGGTTCTGTCACTCAGCCAGTTTGCAACCCATCTTGTGATGTATGGGTTAACATTTAAGCTGATGAGTTTTTCAATGATACCCGAGTGGGGTATTGTATCGAAGGCCTTAGCCAGATCGAGGTAGGCTGTATGGACTGCCTTTCCCTCATCAATGGCTTTGGTGACTGTTTCGAAAAAGTCAACCAAGTTTAAAAGGCATGATCTGCCTTTGACAAAGCCAAACTGGGTTGGATCCAAAGTCTGCAAATTCCCTATGTCTTTATTTATGAGGTCCATTATGATCCTCTCCATGGCTTTGCAGATAAGGCTTGTCAAGCTAATGGGCCGGTAATTTCCAGGGTCTGTGGAGGCACTGCCTTTGTGAAGTGGGACCACAGTTGCAGTGTGCCACTCCCTGGGTACGTATCCAGAGGTAAGACTTTGATTAAACAGCTGTCCTAGCTGTGGGTTTAATTCCTCATTGAGTTCGTGGAGCACACAGCCGGGGACACCATCGGGTCCCATGGATGCTGTGTTTTTTGCTTTGGAGAGAGCAGTTCTCACTTGGGCTGGAGATGTTTGGGGGCTGCACTCATTTGGTATAGATATCTCTCCTTTTGGGGGGGGAGAAGTTTGCACTGAACCTGTCAGCCAGTATGTTGGCAATGTCTGTAGGATCAGTAATCTTCACATCATTTTGAACTAGTTCTGAGCATATCTGGGAGTTTCCTCCTAGGTTTCTAACATAGCTAAAGAAGGCCTTATGATTGTCTTTTGAGTCTTTAGCTATTTTTCTCTCGAAATTTGCTTTGGATGATTTTATGAGAGCTCTTAGTTTTTTACTTATAGTGATCAAGGGTGTCTTACCTTTTAAGGATTTTGCTCTATCTTGTAGTAGCTTCCCCCTTTGTTGTAGAGTTTGTTTATGGCTGGGGTCCACCAGACCGGACGCTTGCCTTTGGTACAAAGAGTCTTTGTTTTGCTTGGGATTGCCTTATCCATGCAGTCCTGCAGGTGCTGGTAGAAGGCGTTTGTAAGTGATTCAGCGGCTTGAGTATTGTTTTCCGCCTCGGGGCCTGAAAGGAGACCACACTAGTCTTTAGAAGTGTGAAGTCGGCTTTTGAGAAGTTCTTTACTGTGGTCTTTTATTTCAGGTGGGGTGGGATGAGGACCTCCAGCGAGATTAGTTTGTGATCTGATCTCACCAGTGAGGGGTATACTTCGGTGTTGAACATTGTGCTCCCATGTTCGTGATGATGAGATCAAGTATGTTATCTCCTCTTGTGGGGATGGTGACTAGTTGTTCCATGGCATTTGAGTTTATGAATTCCAGGAACTTTTGGGCTAGGGTGTTTGGGCTTGAGTAGTGTTCCCAGTCTATATTAGGGTAATTGAAGTCACCTAGTATGATGGTGTTTGGAGATACATTTATCCCTCTAGTGTTTTCAGGAAGGCCATGTGAGTTTCCTGAGTTTGTGAGGGTGGCCTGTAACATGCTACAATTTGCAGAGCAGTCTTGCCTATGGTTAATTGCACCTGGATGGTCTCCGATGCATCGTGCGTTGCCACCAGTCTTGAGGTGTGGGTGTCCTTGATGAATATGGATACCCCCTCCTTTCTTGGTATTGTCCGGATTTTGGGGCCGGAACGCATGATATGAGGTAAAACCTGATAGCGCTGGGGTGCTCTCAGGAGCCTTGAACCAGGTTTCTGTCACAGCACAGACATCGATGTTCTCCATACTGAGAAGGGCCTCGAGTGCGTGCATTTTGAGATTTAGACTTCTGGCATTGAGCAGCATTACCCTTAGTTTTTTCCTTTTTGTGTTCTAGGGTGGTAGGTTTAGAATTTGAGCCTTGCCTAAAAAGGCACTATGGGGTGGCAAGAGCCTTTGCCAATATCCGAATCCCAGGGTGACAGGTGCAAGCCGCCCTTGCGGCAGCGTGGCTTGTCCAGCATGTCATCCCAGGCAGACAGATACTGGATCCCCTTTGAATGACACCAGTGTTTAAGCCAATTGTTAAAGCTGATCATCTTATCTCTGTATTGTGGCATCATTCTTGGTGAAGGTAGGATACTGCTCAAGGTCAGGGTCATACCTGCCTGGGCTACATAATCAGAGAGCTCCTCAATGTCTCTTTTCATGTAGTCCAAGGAGGTATGTCTCAGGTCGTTTACACCAGCGTGGACAATGACTGAGTCATATTTGTACCTGCTGTTGAGAGACCTGAGTGCTTGCGTTATGTGTCGGATTCTAGCGCCCGACAGGCAGCTTACTGTGACCTTCTCCTTACTCAGTCTGGTGAGCGGGACATCAGTGTGTCTGACTATGGAGTCACCAATGACTAGTGTGTCTGGCATTGTGTTTGGCCTTAAGGGCTGTGACTGTTTGACACTCTGACTGTGAGGTCTATGTGTTGCGGGTGTTGTGTTCTGAGGTGGTGGTTGTTTGGGTGTCTGCTTTGGTGGCCTCTGCTGTTTTGGTAGATTTTTGATCAGAGCCTCCGAGTATGTCTTTGTGTGTTTATGTGTATGATTTGAGGTTGTAATGGTACTATGTGAGACTGGGTCTATAGTGTGTGTGGTAACCTTCTCCTCCTGACTGGTCTTGCCAGTCCTATGTTGAGAGAGCTCAGCCTCCAGTTTGGCCGATAGTTGCATCTCTCGCATGTATTTGTGTTTTGTGGGAGGAGGAAAGGGTTGTCTGTGTACATGAGGCAATTGAAACATTGCCTCAATATTCCCAGGTTCACCAGCTGAGCAGGAGAGGACACTAGCAACTGATCCCTCGACATGCTAGAAGGGTAGACAAAAACTTTAAAAAGATTCCGGGGACGTGGGTGACCGAGAAATGGGGGTTGCCTTTTGGGGTACTATCTATGACAAGAGTGCCGTATCAAGGTAATAAGTACTGTAGGAGCAAGTGCTAGGTTTAATAGATAGAGAATAGTCTACTTGGAGTCAAGTAGAGTTGATCTTTTTAGTTATAGGATACGCTGATTTGATCAGAAGTATAGTTCGAGGAAGGTAGTTTTAAGGGAAAATTTGAAGAGTGGACTTTAGGTAGCCCGAATAGTTTAAACTTGCTTAACCGGCACTGCCCTAGTGTGCAACAGTGGCAGCTCCGCGCTAAATCGCTCTAAATCGTGCTAACGCTGCTTAGCGTTTTATACCAGGGGCTGGAAAAGCTAGAAACTGGCCCAAAACGACCAATAAACTACTAGTTACTGGCTGAAACCTCACAAAACTGGACAAAAGGCAGCTCAATGCTTCCCACTCCCACTGGTAAGCAAGGTAACTTCCTAAACCAAATAAGGCAAGGAAACAGTACACAGGAACTACAACCAAAGCCCAGGAATCAGCAACTCTGAAACTGGACTAAACTAGTAAAGCAGGAAAGCAAGGTAGCTTCCCTTCCCCCAAATAAGGCAAGGAAACAGTACACAGGAACTACAACCAAAGCCCAGGAATCAGCAACTCTGAAACTGGACTAAACTAGTAAAGCAGGAAAAACAAGAGATATTTTTTTCTTTTTTTTTCTTTTTTTTTCACAAAACAGGCAGAAACAGGTACAGCAAACACTTATAAATGCTATGAATCAGCTACTACAGCTTACACAGAAGAATTTGCTACAAATACAGTCAAATAGTAACAAACAAGGATTCCAAGTGCAATATTAAGTTAAATGCAGTAAAACAGCTTCAATGTAACAGAAAGGCAGGCGAAATACAGTTGCTAGGTATTCAGATGTGGAAAGCAACAAAAAATATACTTAGTATCAAGAAAAGTCGCTTATTCAGCTCTCTGCAGCCTGGATTACTCTGCTGGCCCACGTGGAGTCTGTGCTGAGTAGGTACAAGCTGAAAGTTTTATACCAGGGGCTGGAAAAGCTAGAAACTGGCCCAAAACGACCAATAAACTACTAGTTACTGGCTGAAACCTCACAAAACTGGACAAAGGGCAGCTCAATGCTTCCCACTCCCACTGGTAAGCAAGGTAGCTTCCCTTCCCCCAAATAAGGCAAGGAAACAGTACACAGGAACTACAACCAAAGCCCAGGAATCAGCAACTCTGAAACTGGACTAAACTAGTAAAGCAGGAAAGCAAGGTAGCTTTCCTTCCCCCAAATAAGGCAAGGAAACAGTACACAGGAACTACAACCAAAGCCCAGGAATCAGCAACTCTGAAACTGGACTAAACTAGTAAAGCAGGAAAAACAAGAGATATTTTTTCTTTTTTTTCTTTTTTTTTCACAAAACAGGCAGAAACAGGTACAGCAAACACTTATAAATGCTATGAATCAGCTACTACAGCTTACACAGAAGAATTTGCTACAAATACAGTCAAATAGTAACAAACAAGGATTCCAAGTGCAATATTAAGTTAAATGCAGTAAAAACAGCTTCAATGTAACAGAAAGGCAGGCGAAATACAGTTGCTAGGTATTCAGATGTGGAAAGCAACAAAAAATATACTTAGTATCAAGAAAAGTCGCTTATTCAGCTCTCTGCAGCCTGGATTACTCTGCTGGCCCACGTGGAGTCTGTGCTGAGTAGGTACAAGCTGAAAGAGTTTTATGTTGTATAACCTACTACATAACATAAATATGTGAACTGGAGTACTGCATGAAGTCCAGATGTGAGGTGTCATTGTAATAAAGTGTTGAAATTCCCCAAGAAACACAAAGACCCCATACAGTGTATGTACACATGAGTCATGGATACCAAACACATATATAACATGTAATGAATGATAAATCAATGCCAAACAGCAAATTAAAAATTAAGCAACGCTAAGCATTGCACAGCCCTGCTTACTAGGTGTAAGCAATGTGTAGGCCAGCTAAATCAGTGTGCCCAGTGTTATACCCCTTTAAGCAATGCCAACCTTAGGTAAGCAGGTTTGCCCATACCTTAGCATTTTCTAAACCGTCCAATCACAGCAAAGTGCAGGAAATCGGCCTTATTTAAACCCCAGAGGTGGGAATACATCTCATAACTGGTTGCAGCTTCCTCCTGTAGGCACCATGACTGTTGTGTGTGAAGGTGTGCGCTTCTGGGTGCAGTACTAGGGCATACAGGAGTCCAAAGTCATGGCAGGACTCCTTGTTAAAGACCATGATCAGAGACTGCTGCAGGGCCAGTACCAGGGTTCACAATATAAAGCAGAAATCTGAGACAGTCTCGCCCTAGACCTCACCAGTCCCATTGGCATCCCTCAAACTGGTGAGCAGGTCAGGCATCACTATGCCAACCTGAAGTGGAGAAAGAGGGAGCTCTTGGATCAGTGGATTCAAGAGGCTAGGCAGACGGGTGATGTCCCAGGCGTGTGTAAGTATCAGTCTACTACCTGTTTAACAATTGCCAGCTCGTATATTATGGATAGGTATATCTAAATATTCCTCTTATGTCTTTGACAGTGGCAGATGAGCAGGCTGTGAACTGGGAAGCCCATGCCTGTAGATTGCAGAGGTTGCATTGTGAGGCAGGTTAGTTATAATCTTGCATGTACTGTCATAAGAAATAAATCTAAAAGTAGTAGAAAGTTAATTGCCAGTGTAAAACCTGTTTTGTGTATGGCATGTACTGAATAAACCAGACAATATGGCAGGAAGTGTCTCATATAGGTTGCATGTAAATAAAGGTTAACAGCCTGACCATAAAGGTCTATCTGCTGGACTGCTTGTGTTTACTCTGGTATCATATAGTAATGTAGTGTTGCAATCTCTTAATAGTACTGTTGTATTATGCACTGTTACCCACAATGTGCTACATAAATAAAATGTGTAGGAATATCTGTATATGACTGTTGTAATCACAAGAGGTCATATTGTACAATTGAGAGAGACTTAGACAGAAAACAATGAAAAGATAGACAACATAATCCAAATAGCACACTCAACTGAGAAGTGTTGGAGTTTTAGTATACACACACACACACAGCCATGGTTCAAATCCTGGGAGTGGTAGTAAGCTGTATGCAGAATCATACCCCGCAACTGTACAAATATTGTCAGAAAGTCCAGATAATTGGTGTAAGTCCCCTGCCTGTCTCCCTGGAAAATCAGTGGGATGATCCCAGAAGTTTAGGCAGCAAATAATGACATACAACTGATTGTCAGACATCATAACTGTCAGAAATATATCCATAAGAATGAACCTGTCACTCTAGCAACTCACCAACATGTTATGAGAGTATTAAACAAAGTATGTACCAACTCCACCCCCATGTTGTGAAGCTATGAGCAGAGTATGTGCAGTAACAGAATGAGACGTATATGCATAATAATAATAATAATGTGGAATCTGGTAATATGTGTGACAACATTCAGTTAGTGTTAACAAACATTCCCTCACAGGTCTGTCAGATATGAAAACTGTGCCTAGAAATAGAAAGTGAAATCTTGGACTGTTACTATTTAGTCTGGTATTGTATGGCAGTGTTAGTGTTGCAGTATCTCTGACTAATAGGGTATTACTCATCACTGTCATCCACACAGTGCTACATAATAAAACTATCTAGGAAACCCTGTATAAGAGTATTGTAATTACAAGGTCAGACTGTAAAACCATGGGAGACTTATAGAAAGAATTCAGAGAAAAGATACACAGCAAATATCTATATAGCACACCCAACTGTGATGTACATTGTTTTATTTAGCACACACAACCATGGTTTGAATCCTGGGAGTGGTAGTAAGCAGCAAGCAGAATTATACCCCTTGACTGTACAGATCTGTCTGGAATATCCAGAAAATTGGCCCATATCTGCTGGCTGTTACCCTGTCCCCCTGGCATATCAGTTTGCTAAACTCTGACATGTAAGTAGCATTTAATGTCATGTAACTGACTGTTAGGCCTGTAAATATTTGGAAAATGTCTATGAAAACAAACCTGTCATTGTACAACTCACCAAAAGTTTATGAGGGCAATAGTCAAAATATGTCCCGGTTTCACTTGCATGTTGTCAAGACATGCCCAGAGTGTGTGCAATAAGAGATGAAGAGGTATGTGCATAACATCAACCTGGAATCTGGGAATATGCGTAGAAACAGTCAGGTAGTGTTAACAAACAATACCTTCACAGGTATACCAGGTAAGAGGTGTATACTGCAGGTAAAACACAGTTCATGTATATAGTTGTCTACATCCATACCACTGTCCAAACTAAGGCCATAGGGTAGTGTAATAATACCTGTAAGGTACAGATCACAGCACTGATTAGGAAAGTAATGAGAACTATAGGGATATACAAGTTGTTAATTGACATCTTTCTCCCCCCCACCATATCTGCAACAATAAACTAAATACACAACTCAATCAGTATTTGCACTATTAAATCTACTGTTGGGACATATGTCCTATTGTTTAATAAATATTGAAATTTGTTCTATGCATGTGCCATGTTGAAATACTCCCACATTGGTGGCATGCTGCTATCAATGTACCTGCATGCTGTTGTAATGGCCACTGTGGTTCCATATATGCATGTGTTCTGTTTGCTATGCAGCTGTTCCAAATCTGGTGTTTCGGGTTAATGGGAATATTTATCCATGCTGTTATACCCAATCCTGGCATGTGTTGACTATTACTAACCCACATATGTGTTAGAATTGAAACACCATAGCACATTTGGAAAAGGCTGGTCCCAGCGGACCCACCTCTCCTACCTCATCTGGCCATGGCACCCCAGGACCTCCTCATCTGCTGGTCCTGCACCACCTTCAGGTGGAACCAACTCAGGGGATGGAGCTCACAGGAGCTTGGAGATTTGCTACACCAGATTGAGGGCTGTGTGGTGCAACAAGAGGGTCAGCCTGCCCCTCCTACTCAGCCCCCAGCACAGCCACCTTTGGGGCCGTGAAGGTGCAGTGGTAACTGTCCATGGGTGGGGGACCTCAGTCCCACTGTTTCCACTAGGGGGTTCATGGGCTTCCAACTTCCAAACACCCTTCCCCATCCAAGGTTTTTACCCCCCACATGTGTCATATACTGCCCCTGCATGCTGTCTTGTCTGTCTTGTCTGTCTTGTCTGTTATCCTACCCAACCTACCTCCCCAAATATACCTACTATCCCTCCTCAACATCCCACTCTCATCTTAAAAAAAAAAAAGGCAATCTGTTACCTCAAAAAAATCATGCCTCATACATAACTGCCCATTTTGCACACGTGTCCACTGGACACATGTAATATGGTCTAACTGGCTTCACAGCATATTATTGCTGTCCTCACCCCTCTCTCAGGGGTATGAGTGTCCAGATCTACCTCCAAATCAGTATATATGCACAGCTGTTGCTGCAAAAGAAATGGGCAGTTTTAGACCTTCCCTACACCCATCCTGCACATCCCTAGCTATTTTCCCTACTGTCTCTCCCTCTTTGTGCCCCTTTTCACCACATTCCATTCAACCCTTTTTCATTTCTTTTAAAGAAGTTAGCGTGGGATAAGTGGGAGTAAACACTTTTAAGGAGCAGTAAGCGGGTTTAAGCTTGTTTGCGCAGGGGTAAACAATGCCTACAAAGGTTAAGCAATCTAGAAGCTACCTGAGTATAAGAAAGTGTAACCGGAAGTTAGCAGTGCTTACCTTCATGCAAACCCATGCAAACCCGCTTACAACTGCTTAAAAATGCCTTAATCACTCTGTATCCAACAGCCCTTGTTCTGCCCAGCAACAAAATATACAGCCTTTGCAAGGCTTGAGCC